>NW_026854656.1:0-107117 GCF_026571515.1 Ruditapes philippinarum | reverse complement strand
GTAATACTGTTCAGTCACTGCTTAAAACTTACCTGCCAGGATTCCTGAACTTTACCTGTCAGGATTTCTGAACTTGCCTCAGCCATTCATATTTGCTGATTTTATTTGTTCTGGTAAATGAAGGAATTAAGACCGTGATGTAGGACAATCTGAGCCTCTAGGACTATATAAGGCACACTAAGAAAGTTTATACTTCAAGAAATGATTTATTCACTTACTTTGTTTATCCTGACATCAAAATAGCCGACAAGAGTTGTCTCCCTTGATTCAAAACTTTAAATGCTTATATTTTCATAAACATATACAAATACTTACCATTTTACATGTAAGAACAATGAATGTAATCTTTATTTACCTAAGACTTAAGTTAATTTCCAAATATTTAGCTGGCATTGCTGTATTTCATAATATTGTTGATGACCGGTATGACCTCTACGTTTGTCAGGAGGGAAAATTCAAATTCCTTACACTTGGAATCTTTTTATATCAATAGTTCATTTTTCTAAGCTATAACCATGATTGTTTTTGGTCCAGGTCTTAAGTGCATCAACTTAAGCATGTAATTCAAGTGTTTACTGCATATTTTGTTATTTGTTAACTTTGTTAATTTACATTTTCTAAATTCTTCCTGTCAATATGGCTGCCATTTTAAGAAATTCCTGTCTTTCCTGCCAGACTGCCAGGCCAAATGGAATGTTATGATTGGTCAATTGTGACAGTCCTGGCCATTTCAGAGTCTATATAAGTAGCCATGACAGGCTGTGTTCAGTTTGCATTTTGGCTTTAAATCCTGACAGTCGCGAAAACTAGTGACAAGAGCATTTTGTATATTTTCATGGAAACTTCTATTGTTGATCTAGCAAATTTAGTGCTCTTCAGAGTTGAATAAAGAAATTGTGAAATTAACTTTTTATCAATAAAAGTTGTTATTTGAACAGTTTTTGACTTAGCTTACAATATTTTCTTTGGAAGTGAAAATCCCTAAAAAGTGCAATAAAGTCAAACATGTAAACTTGTCAATTATTATTATGGTTATTTCTCAAACAAGTGTATAACTTCTAATTTACTTTATAAAATAATCATCAAAGTTGCTTATTTTTTACCAAAGATATGTTGTTACACTTTCTTTTTGCAAAATAAAATTCTAAAAAAACAAACGACATAAACTGCTGAAATAAATCAATACATATACCGACCTCCTCCCCACTCTCGACTGATATTTTCATTCCCTTAAATTATCTTTGGAGCTTTTATACACCGCTTTATTCCTTTGAAAACATATTTTCATTCACTACAATAACTGAGACATTATTAATGTAAAATTTTCCTTGCACAAAACTATACGTTTTAATGAATTTATATTGAATAGAATATGATTTTATGGACAGACTCAATCAAACTGTGTTTACATTTTTATATAATATTCTTGTGTTGATTTTTTTCCAATGAATTATCTCTTTTCCAGAATTCAAATTGTGACCGAAGTCACTATTGAAAAAAAAATCAAATTTCATTAGTTTCCTCAAAACAATCCCTTACTGTTTGGTTATGTTTTAATGTGGTTTTGAGTGCGCACATGTACCCAATAAAGAAGTGATTTAAGATTGTTGATTGATTTTTTATATCCGCAGCGTTAGGAACTGTTATCGGAAACATAATAAAACCGAAATTAATTTAGTCCAATAAATCACAAAAATAAGAGCAAGAATGCACACAAGTCGTAATGAACAGAAACATCGTGTCTTTATCGTGCCAGGAAATGCTAGCTTAATCTAATAGAGTAACATATAATCAAGGTTGTTTATACGTATAAAGAAGTAAGCATGCTATCGTTTAACTTTTGATTTAAATATTTTAAAAACAACACAATAAGTTGGCTGTCAAAACTATCTGATTCTGGTTGAAGAAGATTTGGGAATAAACATTTTGTTCTGATATTGTAAATGCTTTTTTTGTCTGTCATAGCATTAAATTTCATTTTGGTATTTGTATGTTTTTGTGGCGTAGTCATGGATTAAATATATGGCCGTTTATGTCAAGATGATAAAAGTTTTAATGTTGCGTTTGTTGTATTATCTTACCTTTGTCAAAGTGTTTAACAATCGGCATTTAGAACGTACACCCATAACGTATGTTATGAAAACGGGCAATATTGAGTGATTAAGCATGCTTAAAAAATATAAGCGATCAACAGATATTGTAAAACCATAGAGCAATTAGATTAATGATTTTCAAAATAGAACAGATAGAATAAAACTCTATATTTTGACATAATTTCCCTTTTCCTTTCTTCAAAATAAAAACGCAGTACTTACAATTATTAACAATGCCTCTGGTGAAAAAGCATTTACAATATTATAAATACTCAAGCAAGAATATTTTTAAAAGGTATACAGTGGAACCTCTTTAAGAGGTTAATTTTAGAGTAAAATAAGAACAAAAATTGTAAAAATCGTCCGGAATTCGGAGTAGACAGGTTCCGGATCCGAAAGGTTTTTTACTATTGAAAATAGAACGAACAAAATCGGGACCGGACACTTCGTTCGGATAAGAAAGGATTCCGTATTAGAAGGGTTCGGATTAGCAAGGCTCCACTGTACTTTTAATAGATATGTTTATTTTAAGATTGAATAAAAAGGAGATTTTTCAACATGACCGAACAGGAAATTTGTTTTCGAATTTATGTACCCGTTGATGTACTTAAGGATCAATAACTTATGTAAAATGTCTGATCATTCACTTACTTTTACTCGAAAAAATTGTTTCAATAGGGACAAATGACCCAAAAGAAATTGGCGTTTAAAGGACTTAAACTGAAATTGGGTTATTAACTTCACAACAATTCCTTTTGAGTTTTATTTAAATTATGTATATATTTATTAATTATCTTTTACATAGTTTTTCTCTTTTAGGCCCACTTTGTAAAAATGCACAACCTTTTAACCTTAAAAATTATAGTTAAGATTACTAAAAACAGAAAAACATCGCAAACAGCACACTTTAAAATACTGCAATTGTAGGATCGGTTTTATTTGGGATTTCGTGTTTAATGTGAGTTCAGACATTCAAATCAATCATTGGAAAATGTACAAATTGTATGTATATAAATCAACAGGCCAATGGTTAAGAAAAACGTTGCAGACATGTTAAATAAGACAACAATTCCTTTTCTTTTGAAAAATCACATCATTAATTAATCATGCCACAATATAGTCTGTTTTTTTTTTCAGAATTACATCTTATTTTTGAAAAGTGCTTACAGTTGTTTTATTTTATTGAATCAATATAACAATAATATAATAAAATACGATATATGTTTCAGAAACGGGCACTATGCATGTGTCACCTAATCACATGTTGAGATTTTTTAGTTTGAAAATCAACTTAAGAATCGTAGGTTCTGGTTATTGTACTTCTAAAACATAAATAGAAAAATAGTTATAGTTTTGGAACGAGTTTAACACTTTTTTGTATACTGAAGGGATTAATAAGAAATAAGTTGTTTTATAATATCGATGCTTTATCATTTTCTTTTTACCATACTTCTTTGATAATTTAAAAATATGAAACATGTTTTCTCTATGAACAATTTCTTTTTTTATTTTTATATTTTTACTTTATACGTTGTAGAGAATTAGTGTGTATGTTTTGTGTCTTAATGTAATTTATTAGAATCACTGAAGAGGAAAATCGCATAAACGAATATTTAAGTAATTGTTGGCTATGTTGACTATGTTGGCTGTAACACTATGAACAAATATTTGTTGTTGTGGCAGGAGCATATTATTTATGTGATAAAAACGCATTGTGACATTACGTGTGCCTGTGTTGCGTGAATTTTGTCAGACCCGTGAGGAACATAAGGCTTTACGTTCTGAGCATAAAAGTAACTAGTAACGGGACTCCCGGTCAATGTTTAATTGAAAATTTGACCCCATCTGCCGCTCCCACCTCTTCAGAAATTTGTTGAATATTGACTTATGAAACTAATGTTATCAGTTCTTCTAAAATATTTACTTCAAAACATCATCACTTCAACTAAACATATTCCAACTTCTTGAACTCGCAATTTCAACATATTAAATTTACAACTTTACGTTATAAGTTTGATATACTTGTTTAATCACACAATTTTAATATCAGGTATTCACAATGATTTCAACTTCATGAATTCATCTTCACGATATCGTGAATTCACGATTTTAACTTGACACAGTTCATGGAATTGAACCGTAATGTGGTTAAGCTAAATTCAAAAACAAAAATTATTTAAACTAGCGAAACAGAATTCCTAAATCCATGAAATTGAAACCGGGAATTTATAAATGTCAATAGCGGTGTTTTGAAGAATTCATTGCCTTATTATGTAAATATTTAAGAAGAGAAAGAAAAGCGTATCAAATAAATGGGAAATGTGGGTATTTCACTCCCGTTGCTGAACTGGTAAAAATACAGGACAGGACATTAGTTCTGTTTTGTAACTCATGTTGTTTATGTCTCCCGCAATGACAAGTGACATATTTCCAATTATCACCTAAGAATGTGTAATGAATTAAATTCCAGAATGATTAAGGCTAAAATGTAAAGAGGCAGTAAGGTTAAGTAAAGAAAACATGAGTCTAACAGTTTCGAGATGTTCCAGTTCCAAATAACTTAATAAGAATTGTAGACAAAGAAGTTTAAATCAATTGAGGACTTTTGTTGCTTTCAGGACAGAGTTATTTCTAAAAGTACTCTCCTTGCTATCCACGACAAACCTTTTGGTCTACCCTTAATTTGCCTTTTTAACAGTGAAAATAACGAGTAATGTAGCAAGAGATCCATTTTGACAGAAATGTTTTGAGATACACTTGATTAATATAATATAGAAGTAAAATCTGAATGCATGTGTTGTATTGTCTTGAAAATTGTACGTCTTGTTTTAGATAATGATTGTACGACCATCTGTTGAGGCCTAAAGAAAATCATTTTTTCACGGGCGTACAAAACATGATCAGTTATTTCAAAACTAGCCAATAACCTTAAAAAGATATATAAGTAACATTATATGAAATGTCTTTTTATCACAATAAATATTTAAAATGATAAAAAAGAAAAAAGAAAAACCGATATGAATGCTGTGTGAACTCTCAACTAAAATGTTAAGCTAAAGAGGGGAAAACTAAATAGAAATATAGTTATTATATTAATGCTCCTTGTCTTACAACTGTCTCTTATCATGACAATCAAAGCATTCCAAGTCTCATATTGACACCTTTAAAATTGTTTAGGGAAAGGTGTTGCATTAAAGAATACGTTCATTGAATGCCGACCTACCTTGTTGATTTTGCTTTTGTAATTTGCAAGACAATGACTACTGAGTACTTTGCCGGACAAGACACAAACAATACAACGCTTTTGATAAATTGAAATACAAGTATAAGGGATATACATTGAAATGGGCCTTTTTAAATGAGTAAGGATTAACAAGGTTTAGTTTGTGTTATTTCCTGTTAAAACCATCTCTAATCACACGTTTGTTTATGGAATTGCGATACCTCCGAACAGATTTGTTTTGCATGCAAACATATTATCTGGTGAAATATGTGTAAACTATAGAAAATATCGGAATGAAAAAAAGTAGACAGGCTGTCTTTACAATTATGCAGAAGACATTGTCGACAAAATTGCAATTGCATGTTTATAAAGTGAGATTAAATGTCCTTAACAAGTTTTTTTATCAATTAGAAAGTGAGTCTTTGATCAAAATTATGTTCAAATATCTAAACAGATTCCATTCAGATGAGGCACATTTTATGACTGACTATAGATCGTAGTCGTTAATCAGTCAATCATTTTCGTTTGTTTTTCAATAGAAACCTTTAACTGTTGGATAGGTATCAAAGAATGAACTTGTAATTTTTACTTATTTTTACTTATCTTTTAATCATGAGATCTTAAATCACAAACATATTAAATGGTTTACATACATACTTCTAAATTTGATTTAGAAGTTTGAATACGTATATTTACCTATTTAACTGATACAAATGTATAATCATCTTTGTATAGGAAATATTACCAGAGTTTTATCATTTGCTCATTTCTATCTATTGACTCTTCAAAATCGATTTTAACAGAAAGTTATTAAGTATCAGTGCGGCTTAAAAGTATGTTTTCATCATGGAAAAGTTACCGTAAGTGGCATATAAGAAGATTTTGTCGGCTTTGCTGAAAAAAGATTAACATCAGATGTGTAGATCGTTGTAACTTGTATAATTATAATATAATTCCACAATTTATGTGGCAGATGTCAAAATAGATTGCCCTGTACAACACCTTTTTAAGTTAGTGTTAATATATTTTTCCGGTCTTTTGGAACCATTGGTTCCTACACTATGAGGAATAAATACCTCTTTAGTCGATGCTACGAAACGTGGTGATACAAAACGTGCGAAATGCTGTATAGTACATTGTCTTATGAACGAGCTCAATCATGTCAACTATTTGTTTGTGGTCACTGCTTTTGAGGAACTCCCATTTTTTGAGACCTCACCTTACATATAATTGTAAGTTTATCAATCTTTCAAATGTATCAGTTGTGTTTTGATTCATGTCTATGTTTTCCCCCTGAAATAAAGCTTTCTTATTTCTTATTTATTACTGTATAAATAAAATTTAATATCAGTTAACAATATTTAGCTCAAAAAAGAAAACTAATATAAAAGTTAAAAAAAAACTTAAATACTAAGACAAAATCTGCTGGTCGCGGTGATGTTTTTACTATGACAACTCTATTTTAATAAACATTATTGACATTATGAATATTGACGTTCAATATGTATTTGACTACATTTACTCAATCTAAATTGGCAAGAATATCATTAATATCGAAAGAATGATCTAAAAGCTGTTGTCACTTTTCGTTCCATTCAGTAACTGATTTATTTCTGGTCCAATATTAAGCAAGTTGTTGCATCATTAAGAACCTTTTTACAGAACAATAATGACAAAATAACACATTTGTCACAAATTAAGAACGGAATCACGGCCTCTGGTCATTTTATATGTAACTGAATACGGCAGGCATCCTCATTAATGAGTTCGTTAACGTGATGGTAATTTTTTTTCGTAGGTCTATATTGCAGACGATTATCGACATTGAAGCGGGCGAAAGGATAGAATCGCAGAAAATTGTTTTAACGAATATCCGACAGTAGAAAGTGTTACTGTATGTTTCTTTCTGTCTTGTTGTTTTGGCTTTCTATCCACTCGCCCTGACATCCCCCCATCCCTCATGTCTGTGTCAATATGTCTACCTCTACCTTTTTGTAGAACACACACACATTACATGAATCTGTGCATCTCTTAGCTCCAGAAGATGAAATGGTTTTGTCCCTTGCTTGTCTTGCTCTAAGTTTGTAACACCAGTGGTTAGCCAAAATCATCTTTCAGGTTTCGGTGCCATACCAATTAAAAACCAAACAAACATTTATACTTAATTATAATGTATTACAATTTATAAGTATAAAGTTATATATTCAGGACAAAGATATCAATTTTGAATGCATTGTTGTAGAATCATGCCCGAGTCAAGTTTAAACGCGTAGGAATATAATTACGAAGGCCGATGGGCATTATACTATAATGCAAAACAATATTAGAAAATCCTTTGCACAAATTGTGATGTAGTAAGTGCTACCGACCAGACCGAGAACGAATTTCAGTATCAGCAGACAATATCTGAAAAAAGTATAGATTATTTCGCCAAAATTAAACCTTTGTTACATCTAAGCAATCATGCTTTTCTAAGGTAATTGCTTAATTTTGCCAATTGCAATTGTAAACTGTGATTGAGGACTGACAGGAATTACATTTGGAGACTGTCTGACAGAATATATTAAAGATATAAACGAAACCAGGAGTTAAAACGAGTTCAAATATCTTTCCGCGAGTTACTTCTTCCCTATTTAAGCAATGAGAACAAAACCTCTGGTTGGACTATTGGGCTCTAGCTATTTTAACATCACAGTTAGACTACAATCTAAACACCGATCATCTTCACGCGCAAATTTAAGATGCATGTTATCTTTTCAAGGTGTCTTTTGGTCCGAAAGCTAGATCATTGCAGACCAGTACTAAACTAACTGAACTGAGTTTACGAATAAGTAAAGATAATTTGTGGCCCATTAGTAACGATTCGGAAACTGAAACAGGACACACACACATGCAATAAAAATGAATAAATAAAAAAGAGGTTAAGAACAATAAGAATAATAGCATTTTAAGTCTTAATGGACCTTTAAAATACTCTCTTTCTTTATTTTGTTACATGTAATGATTCCCTTTAATCGTGTGATAAACATTTTCCCGACAATAATAACAACATGAAAATATGAATAAGCATGACTTGACTTGATTTATCTTTTGATATTTGAATTTTACGTGATTTGCTGCATTATCTTTGCTTTTTTTCAGATAAATTGAAAGGTTAAATAGCCTGTTTGGTAATAGTTTATTACAATTACTTTTCAGTACTTCTTAGAAGTACTTATTACTTAGAAGTACGTCTAAATGACATTTTTTGCTGATACTTCTACGTCTTCAATATAAAAATGCTGCAGTTTATAAATGTATTGGGTTACATGCTAAAATTAATGTTAATTAATGTTAATTAATGTTAAATGCTTAATTCTGATTAAGTCAGTGCTAGGGTGCGCGAACGGCAACTTGCATTTTATGTACCGTCCGTGAACAGGATTAATACAAAATATGAGGACATCAACAATATGGTTGTTAACACTCTAGCAGTCACAGTTTTGATTGGGTCATAAACAGACTTTGTCAGAATGTTTATCTCAATTAAATACAGGCCAAGTTTGAATATGGGTCATCTCCAATAAAAAAACTAGGTCACTGGTGCTAAAAATAGAAAACAAAACTTGCAAACACTCTAGTGGCTGCAATTTTGGTCCAAATATCCTGAAAATTGCTCAGGAAGGTTGTTTTGATTATGTCTAGGTCAAATTTGAATATGGGTTATTTATAATCAAAAATTAGGTCACAGGAGCAAAAAAATATAAAAATCTTATTAACACTCTTGTGGCTGCATTTTTTATTTATATATCCTTGATATTGATCAGGACGGTTGTTTTAATAATTTGTAGGTTAAGTTTGGATATGATACATCTCCGATCAAAAACTAGGCCACAGCAGAAGCTAAAAAAGGAAAAATCTTGTGAACACTTTAGTGGCTGCAGTTTTGATTAAAATATTCTGTAAATTTGTCAAAAAGGTTGTTTTACTGAATTCTAGGTCAAGTTCGAAGAATATGGGTTGTCTCCGGTTTAAAACAAGGTCACAGGAGCTAAAAAACAGAAAAATCTTGTTAACACACTAGAGGCTGCAATTATTATCCAAATATCCTTGAAAATTGATCAGAAAGATTGTTTTGATGATGTTTAGGTCAAATTCGAATAGGGCTATCTCCGGTCAAAAACTAGGTCACATGAGCTAAAAATAAAAAACACTTGTTAACACTCTAGTGGCTGCATGTTCGATTCAAATATTTTGGAAAATTGTTAGGACAATTGTTTTGATGATTCGTAGGCCAAGTTCGAATATGGGTTGTCTCTGGTTTATACTAGGTCAAGGAGTTTAAAATTGAAAAGATCTTGTAAACACTATAGTTGCTTCTGTTTTAACAAAAAAAATCTTGAAATATGTCACAAAGGTTGTTGTAATGATTTCTAGATCAAATTCGAATATAGGTTGTCTCTGGTCAAAAACTAAGTAATTCGAGCTAAAAATAGGAAAATCTTTATAACACTCTAGTAGCTACTGTTTTGATCCAAATATCCTATATACTCGGTATTTGTTTTTAGATTTTTAGTAATTATTTATATTGCTAGCACCAAATAGTTAGCCTGATGAGATAGTCATATTTAATTACCAAACTTACGGACTAATGTGCTTTCAGTCAAAGCTACGGAACTTAAATTGTCGCTTTAGATTAGCTATTCAATTACTATATGAAAGTGATCCATAGTTTTGTAGATGGTTTCCTATATCACCTATGGTTATTCTTCAGCACATATGAAGCTCAGATGGAATTTTGACCAGCAATTCCTTTATTTTGAGACTTATCTCAATCAATGTTTCAATAAGGGTTTGTTTGAATGTTAAGGATCATTTAGTAGTAAGATTTTTGTGAAAACTTTGTATTTGGAATCGGTTTAGCGACATTTGCATCATACTCATTGCATAATTTGGGCATACCTGACCCAACGACGGAAAGAATATCTCGATGAAGACTGCATCAAAATTCAAACAAAATTGGGTAAATATAGAGAAAAGTCAGAAGAGTTGAATCACATTTTAATTTTCTTTTAAAAAAAACTTTCAATTTTTTTATAAATGTTTAAAATGTTGAAAACTTACCCTGTGATTGATCAATTTTCTCCTCCTCATACAGTGTTTTACTACACATCTGGAGCAGCGATAATTCACATATATTTTTCACCTGTGCTCAATATGGAGATCCATATGGATATAGGGTGATTATGATAATGAAAATAATAAGGTTATGTAACAAGAATCTATGAATATACCATTGCACAATGCATATGCAGTATTGCAGATTTTAGTCTAGTGTGTAACTTTGTATGTACAAGCCCTGACAGGGGCGTATTTGGCTTGTTTTGAGAATACGTAAAGCTCAGTTTTTTGGTCAAGGGTCTCTTTAACCAGCGATTAAATACCATTTTTTAAATATAATGATATTACCTATATCCACTGTTTTGAACATATATCGAGTTTTGAATGTAATTTTTTTAATTAAAAAATTTGCATGAGATATGTTTCAAAAGTTATGTACCTTTAAAAAAAACAAAGCACAGCCATATCTGTTTCGTAATCAAGATGTCAAACAAGGTGTTTTTTATTTTGTTTTTCTCATTTTTGAAAAATGAGATTAAATCAAGGAAAATATCCCTTTAAAAATGATAAACTTGACGATAAAACAAACACAAAATATTAAAAGTTTTAATGTGACAATAAGAATAGAATCCACACCACACCTCTGCTTTAGTATCGCGTGATCATTCAAGTCCCTTAAGACCGAATTTGGCTTAGTGTTTGCCTTTAATGGTGGCGGCAAAAGGAACGTAGCCAAAGTTGATGTGCAGCCACCGTTAATCAATGCGAGAGAAGCAACCTAAATGGGTCCAAATAACTGACGTTTATGCATTTCATAGCTCTAGCAGGTCTCTGGTGTTACTTTGAAAGTTGAGTGTGTAACACTCGAGGTAAGCCGAAATCCTATTTCCTTTTTTCGGCGCAATATTAATGAAAAGCTGCATTTTACATTTTTACCTCAATCGACTTTATTTTTTTCAAATTGCCCCTGATCTATTTAAGTTTTTAACAACGTTGAAATATATTATATAGCCTTACTAGTCACGCAGATTTTCGGCAAATAGGACCTTAAGCTAGATGTGACTAGCCTAGCAAAGAAAATGATTATGATGTTTTTGCTGGATGAGATGGGGTACAAAAGATGACTGGTGGATGCCACTCTTCTTCCATTGAGCATATTCTAAGGCCACAATATGGCGCCGAAGATGGCAGAAGGGTATGAAAAAGGGAGATAAAAATAGCTAAAGATTTTGTTAGGCGAACATACATTTCAGAATATTTACAAAATGAACAGGATAATTACGATTTATTCAAACCAATATTAGAAACATATTTTAGCTAGGTAAAAGTTTAAATGATAAAAAATATGAAAAGAAAAAGGAATAAGAAAAGTGATTGTCTCTTATATGGCCTTACATATTGCTAATTATTGCATCTATGTTTTAAATGAATGTACGAGTACATGAATAATTGTGACTTTCAAAGATAAAACACATAATATATGTCATTGTGTACAGCAGAATGCAGTTCATGTCTATACTCAATAAAATAATGAATTTGAAACTGCTTTCTATAGTAATAAATCTTGATTTTTTCTATCTTACGGGACTTGAATTAAACTAAGAAATGATGTTTACAATAAAATTTGAGTTCGGCTTTTAACAATAGATATGGGCAATTGTTTGATTTACATACAGGTCTAGTCTAAAGTAATTCAAATAAATGTAAGATGAAATGAATGTGACTAATTAGTAAACAATCTAATACGAGAATGACTACAATATAAATATGAAAAAGGCATTTCATATGGGTAACTCCCTTCATGTGTGCTACGAACGTCGAATAACAGACAAGACAAATGTGTACAAAGAGTTAAAAGAATAAATTACCTTAATTTTACATTATGTTTTTTATAAATAATTTGCAATTGTTGTGCAATTAGATATTTTATATATTTTAAATTGCCGGCGTGAATAAAGAACGATATAATCTGGCAATTATCATCAGATAAGAAACAATTAGGTAAATTAATAATGTTAAAGTCTATACTTTCAATCTACACTGAACATTCTTTAGAAAGAAACTGAATTTTAAAGTTTAAGAGATTATTTAAAAATCCCCATTTAAAGTCCAAACTGCATGTATAAGATGCCGTTAGCTCAGGTGGAATGGGCCTTATTCAGCTTTACATCTGTCACACTCCCTGTTACTTTTTGCGGCAAATATAGTGTTATGACGGTATAGAACTCCAAACACTTATCACTAATTGGGAGAGGCATTGTTTCAGTCTTAGAGCTACAAAACGATATTCTGAGGGTTCTGTGTTCAATTTGTAATGTTGTAGTACTGTATTCAGAAGTTTCAAGTCCTGGCTGCATATTTTTCCTGACACTGTAATATTAAAGAATATTTCCAGCTTGACAGTTTAATGTCTCCTAACATAGACCTTTGTTAAATGAGGTGCAGAGAAATATTTGGTTGTTAAAAAATAAAACAACAACTTATTGCCATGAAGCGTTGCTCTTTATTAACTTTTCCTTCCCATGTTTTATTTCACACAGCCTGTAAGGATTAAATGAGACTTTTCCTTCCCATTTTTTATTTCACACAGCCTGTAAGGATTAAAATGAGTAAAATACCACAGTGTTTTTTCACCTCTAGGATTGTTAAAACAAAACGTGAGAATAGAAACTATATACATGGTCCTTGGTGATATGAAACATTCAGTAGTCACTGGTCGTATGACGGACAGACCGTGTGACGCGGTGGTAGAATGTACCAATGTATTTAGATAACCACATCAATGTGGGATGAATGTTGCCTGTCCCCAGTCTCCTGAGGAAGTGGTATCCAGTATCTCCTTCTTTTTGCTATTACTTATGTTTGTTTCAAAAAGGGGGGAGGAGCATTGAATATTATTGAAAACCGCATCGCTGCATTAAAATATCATTTGCAATTGCTGCTCCAATTTTTTAATGTATCAAAAAATTTGAGGGCAGAATAAAAGTTGCCCTGCTTTTATGTTTTAGTGTTATGACAAACTGTTACATATCTTATTGAGGACTTTTAAAGAGTACTGAATAAATTAATCAAATCTTACACTGAATCGCTAAAGATACGAGGCACTATATTTATATAATGATTTTTAATAAATTGGTAAGGTAACTTGAAATAGCTTCGTGAGATTTTTTTTTCTTACAATACTGTTGACATACATCTTAGCCTCGACTCAAGGAAAAGCAAAATACGTCTAAATGCAAAATGGCAGTTACATAAAAGTTTAATAATCGCAAATCAGTCTTAGGAGATGCAAAAACGAGCATGACAGTGCAATAGTTATGTAACAGAATGTAATTGTTAAACATGTTCATATAATTTCCATGCTTTTAACCTGTGACGTTATCACACGTCACTGGTATTTTTTTAGAAATGCCCATGACTCATTGTAAATAAAACATTATATGTATTCGCGTTGTGTTTCGAGTTTATTCAAATTTCTATAAAAAAATTATATTGGTTACAATAACTAAAATGATAATGAGCATATAAAATATAATCTAAAAAATATTTATATCAAAGCACTAATAGTAAACTTTAAAACATTTAAAGCCCATGTTAGGAAATAGTGAACTCTTTGACGTTATGAGTAAGATAACCGTAAGCCATCAACATTGAATATAATTTATAAAATCAAGTGCCTTCAAATTTGCGTATTATTTGATTAAACACAAAACCATTCTTATTATAAAGCTTAACATTTTATTAGTTATGATATTTTCAAGAAAGTGCTTCAATAGTTTTAACACTACATCTGATCTTTGTTTACGAAAGGAACTCCTCAAGTTCAAAGATGTTTATGTTTTGAAGCACAGTATATAATACGTAGGCTAACGTGAGCATATAGCACAGGTCAGTTCCTGTCCATTCACATATGGTGGACATTTAAGAGCACCGCATCTAGCTTGAACAAAACTGAATAATTTTGCGATTTTATCTGCGACGCCACCATATAATTTCTCCGGATGTGAATCTACGCAGAGATATTCAGAAGAAGTAGAACTTCCGTAATGTCCAGCCATTAAATATCCATTGTATTCTAAAGTATATCCTGTTGGGCAAATGTTACTGCCAGGGACCATCAAAATGTCACTTCTTGGAACTTGGCAAACCACACAAGGTACGTCATGGTTGTGTAAGTAATTCCAATCCGTGTATTCTCTTGTACTATATTCAGCCCCGTAAATATAGGCGCCTGTTTCGACTTTTGACGTGTATCGTCCCCATTTAGGTGATTTGTTAGGCAAACGGCATTGCCTGCTCCACCAATCTGATTGTGATCAGTCCCCGCGGCATATCCATTGTACACTTCCTTTGAACGTCCTGTACATGACGTGCGTCCCCATCGTACATAGGTTGATCCGCCGCTTCTTGGAGCGTTTTCCGATTCCTTACGATTTTCTGAAATAGAATTCCGCATATTTAGTTTGTCACATTTGCCACTAAATGCTTTTTTGTTTCATATTTCGTTTTTCTAAGCAACCTTATTGAAATACAACTATCAAAATGTTTTTTTTTATATAATCACCTACGATTTAAGACCCTAACAAAGAGCCATCAAAACGAACTATTCTTGTTTCAACATAAAAATATTGTCTTGTAAATTGTGTAAATGATTTAGCTCTGACAGCTGTATATTTTAATCCAAGATCAAAGATTCTTGACTTTTACAAAAGAAAACAATTTGCAGTATAAAAAAAATATTTTGTTTTCAAGAATTGAGACAAAAAGTAAAATGTACATAATTTCTGTGTATATTTTTTCAATCTAATTGAGCTCAGGAATAATTGAATAGGACCAAAATTACCTTCAAACCTAATTTCCAAAGAACCAAGCTTGCTTTCCAACTCAATAAATTTCTTAAATAAACTGTATTCACACTGGTACTTGTCACAACAGTCTCCGTTTCTTGAACAATCACAATAGACAAAATATAAAATCCTTGTAAGGAAAATAGTTACGTATAATACAATACTGACTGCCATTTTCATTTTAAGCGTTTAAATTCAACTGGTCTTAACATATAATGTAAACGAATATAAAGCCGTGTGTATTTTTGAGGTACTCTGTCATATACGTGTCAGCATTTCTAACATTTATCTGAGCGAATACTGTATACCTAAAGGGGGAAAGGGTTATTAACATTATTAACTAAAAGCAATAATTGCCGAACAAATGATGTTTTGATAAGATAAAACTAGTCTATTCATAAGTCATTTGTGTGAATTGCGAGGTGTGGTTTGAATTTTCTTAAGATTCAATTAAACCGCCCTTTGCGAGTGCTTTCAAGAATGTTTTTTTACAAAGGATGTATGGAGTGATATACATGAATAATAAAATATTTTCATGTTTACTTGAAAAATTCCCGTTCTCCTTCAGATAGTGATAATTATGTTTTGAATAATCAATGATGTTTTATTAAATGTTTAAAAAAATTCGTGGATATCAACGTGATGATTAGAAAAATGTCCTGTTTATTACAAGCGCTAAATTAATCAAATACATTATAAACTTAAAATTTTGTTAACTTTTTATTCAAAATTATGCATCATCTGGAATTTGGCGTATGAAACAAAATAGTAAAGTGTTAGCCGCAAAACCTAGACATGGAATGCATTTTCTTATGGGGGTACCAGATGAGTCGCGTACCATACAACAACGCCAATTAAGCGCACTTAATAAATGAACCCCGTTAAATGACATCATTTTAGAAGAAACCTATGTGCCTAGGATGACGTCATTTCGCCGTTGTTATTAAAGTTGTAAATTCATATGCTATTGTTGGAAAATAGTTATGGATATTATGACTTAAATTTCCATAAACAAATATTTTATTGAGGTAAAAATTTTGAATATGAAATAATATTGCAGAATAAGTAAGAAAAAACCTGACACATGTTAACTTTGCAGTTTTTCTGATCGGAATACCCGTCCCTTGGGAACCCGCCCATAGGCGGTAACTCGGCAAGCCTCGTTTCCGCCCAATGGGTGGGGTCCCTCGGGACTGATATTCCGATCTGAACCGCAACATATGACAGATATTATTATTCATATTTAATTTAAATAATTGCGTGATACAAACTTTAAGGTGTGGATAGTGGATACTTATTGTTTCAAAAAAAATTTAGGCTATTGCGTTTGCTTTTATCAGCAGAAGATCCATTTTAAAGCGATATTTTCCTTGATTGTATCTCGTATTTGGTTATGTTGAAAGAAGAAAAAGAGGAAGTTAAAGATATCTTAAATGCAATAGAGGCATGTGGCAAAATTTTTGTTTTTACAAATTACTTTTGGCCTACTTCATGTACTTATAGCAGTGTACGCGTTTAACTTTATGTAATTTTCTCTTATCATAATACTTGACTATAAATAAAATTAAAATTGTTTATTAAAAATGATATTTCATCGCTTAATTCTCTTCAAACCCCTGGATATAGCAAACATTAAGCATTTATAGTTTACTTTTGTTCGTATCGTAACAGTAGGTTGCAAGCATCTCCTTCATTAACAGTATATATGTATGCTAGGCTTAATGAGGGTCCATCCGCCCTTTCAGACACTGAGAGTACGGACCCCGCTTCATTAACAGGCACGATAAACATACATAAATACTAATGCGGAAGAAGTAATGATTGACAAGGGAAGCAATATTATTGTATTCTCTGTCTCAAAATATCTAGAAAGTTGTATTTTGTATCAATGTTGAGTGATTCTTAAAATGTATTCTGAGTTCATCGAATGCCGCCTTCATTGATTATTTCTATTCTCATCTAACAAATACAAAGGTAAGTCAAATATGATTTATATTATTTTCAATTAAATATTTATTGTGATAACGAATTTTATTACATATCACTTAGAGTGGCTCTTTGTCATTTTTCAACAGCTGGATAGTTTTTGTACACCTAAGGTTGTTTATTTTGGTATAAATACTAAATTGAGCTTTTAATACTTGTTTTTTTTTTACATCCAAGCCAACTGATAAATCATACACATACTACACAAAGAAAAGAAGATAAAATGGAAACATTCCCTGGTATGATCATTTAGATACACATAATCTATTACATTTTATTACGTTGATTAAATTAAATTTAAATGATTTAAAGCAGAATATGCTCTTTTAATCGCTTTGGTTTTTTGAAAAACACTCAATCGGAATACAGAAATTATCCTAAATGAATTAGTATAAAAGAAACATTCTTTCTGGAATTTTATGCAGTCTAGTTTTTGGTTCGTTCGTGATTTCTAAACACTTTGTTAAGGTATCCATAAAGTCATATCCATTAAAAGATTATGTCGCCGTTTGACAAGTTTGCATTACAGGGCTTATCCATATAATAACATCAATAATGGATAAACTTCCAGATGGAAAATGAAACAAAAATCCTTCCAGAGAACTATGTTCTAGTTTAGTGATGCCACAAAACTGCATTGCATCTAATTCAAAGAAAAAATACTTTGATGTGAGGTTATTATATTTCATTAAATTTACTCAAAACCTATAAATCAGCAAAGATTGTACGCAACTATACATTAATATTTTCTGCATTTAATATCTATAACTCGGGTATCGTTAGCTAGTATAAAATATATGTTTAGGTATTACAAAGTGCATGGACACACGAGGCTATCAGATTCGTGTTAAGGGTGTATTTTTAGCGTGCGAAATCCATTTATGTTAATATCAATGACAAAATGGAACGTAGTAAAAGCATTGTAAATTGTTTTGTCTTTCTTTTTGCAGATTTTCTTAATCTAAATGTTTAAAGGGACTCCACTGAGGTTTTTTGACATGACGGGACTGGAAATAAATTTTTTTAGATTATTACTCCATTTGATGTAGATCTATACTAATAAGGTATGTGCAAAATTTCAGATCATTAGCTCCCTTCGTTTTTGCAGCATAATTATTATATTAGTGAAAAATGACCCAAAATTTCACTCAAATCGGACTGAGAATAGCACAAACATAATTATGATTTTCAATGTATTTCTTGTATATTTCTTGGTTACATTTTATTTATATTTCTGTTTTAAGTGCTCATGTTTATCTATGTTAAAATTAAAAATTTATGTTTTAGGCTTATAAACTTCAGTGTAGTTCCTTTAAATGTTAGGTACATGTTTTTATTATTCTTTATTTACTTGTTATCTCTTTTATTAAAATGTATTGTGGTTCTTAGTTTAATGCTAAAATAAAATATATAAAGTGTCTAAAGAAATGAAAGCTGCATTCCATATTGTCATTTAAACTAGATAGATTTGTCTGCAGCTACAATTACTCTGTGTTTCACATAAAGCAGACATTTTACAAAATGCTTTAAAAAAAGAAAGGCACGTAATTGTATTCATCGCAGACAATTTGATTTGGTTCGGTAAAGAAGTGTACACGCGCAGTAAAAAAAAACAATTTGGACATTTAACCTCTCAGTTTTATTTTAACTTTAATTTATAAAATCTTATAGAATACCTTGTATTTTCCGAAAAAGGCGCAGAGAAAATTATATTGTTAAATTACTAAGCAAAATAGCACTTATTATTATTATCAAGCTAAACTCGGAAACAAAAGTTGAGAATTTTTAGTTCCAAAAGAGGTATCTTATGATTATTACAAAGTGATTTGATTAATAATTGCTTTTAATGCACTGCCATAAAAGATGCAAACGAGAAAAAAGGAGTGATTGAGGAGAAATTGTAATTTCGGAAACATTTTTGTTACTTAAAAATCAGCCGTCTTTTACAGAATGTATAAAGTTTTAATCACCAGTTACTTTATGCGTCCTATTCGTTGAATCTAGACACATTTCAATCTGCGGTCTCTCACAAATAATCTTTGATTTCCCAATAGATCACGAGCTTATATGAACGCAACCGGATATATCTCAAACGTGCTGACATATGCCAGATGTAGTGAGATTAACAAAAAAAGTTTTATTGAAAATGTAATCATTTACTGACAAGTGTTCTGCTTCCAGAATAAGAAGTCATATTTTGTCTTCTATCAAACATTTAAGATAATCATGTAAATATTGTTTCTTATAATACAACAAAAGATAATAGATTGATAAGGTTTGTACAAAAATATTTATTCCATGTGACATGCTAAAACAAATTACCATAAAATGTCTCCATTGCACTTATGTACGGACTTGCGGTATGAAAATTGTCATAATTCACTCGTGGCTATTACCACCCGTGAAATATTTATTTTCATACAACTCGATAAAAATAAATCCTGAATTGCTTTTGATAAATAAATAAATACAAATTGTCTATGTTCACAATTATGCTTGAAATTTCGACGCATTAAACCTCTTTTATAAAATTTGACGTTTTTAAAAAGCGACTTTTTATGAAAATCAGTAATGTATATTAATAAAACACATACGGGTCGATCGTTGAAAAACCTTGGGCCAAACTCGTTTGCTTTTTATTTATTATTTAGAAAACCTATAGTATCTGTGTATTTTTACATGTATATATTAGCAATAGAATATGATTAAACTTATTTATCATAAAATAAGTTTTGTGATTTCAAACTACACATGAACTTAAGATAGTCAAAACACTTCTATAAAAATATTAAAATGTAAAATGTATACATAACGCTAAGTAAGTTTCTTAAATCTTAACACAGGTCAGTAACACTAAATACATATATAATATATAACATATAATAGATACATCTTATCCTTGATTTATATACATGTCTGAACTTAATATATCACTATATCTCATCAAATGCATGTCCTTGATATCCAAAGAGCGTAAACGATTCGATTTTGTCTGCTAGCAAGCAATGTAATTATCAATACCTCCCCAGCTGTAAAATCCTTTACGACAAAAAAGACATGATGAAAATGAATGTTTTGAGAAAAGACATTATGTTCAGAAAGGTCGCTTTCTTCAAGTATAAGAAGCAATATACTCTTCAAAAGCTAGCTATTTCATTTAGCATAAGCATGCTAGTTTTTTTTTAATTTTTATTTGATTGATTGGGTTTTAAGTCAATCAGACACAGAATAGGTCATATGGCGACGTTCCAGCTTTCCTGATGGAGGAATGGAGGAAAACCTCACGTGCCCTTCCGCATTATTTCAGGCACGAACGCATATCTGAGTAGAACCACCGACGTTCCGTAAGCTAGCTGGATAGCTTCCTCACATAAAAGAATCCAAAGTCCCTGTCGGGATTTGAACCCACGGCGGTGAGGGGCAAGTGGTTTGAAGTCAACGACCTTAACCACTTCGACACGGACGCCCCTAGTTTCTTAAATAAACTTGACAGGATTCAATTTTTGAGCTGTCCATTAACAATTTTAGGAAAATTCAGTCAACAATTTAGACTCTTCTGGTAGGACTGCTCAGTAATGTATGCTTAGCTAGCTATTATATAATTGCAAAGGTTAAACGTACACTGTTAAGGGTTACGATATAATGGTCAGTACAACATAGTTAAACAAACAAATACAATGTATAAGTAAAACCAAAAACCAATGTCGGCAAAATGCTTGATTTAGTGCTATTTTTTCCCTTTAATTACAAATGATTAGGAGCATTCCAAGTTCAATACACCCTTTAAGAATAATTTGTTATAAAGTTTAATTTAATTCCATGAACAGTTAATGTAAATATATGTACAACCATTATGTTCTCTTTTGCTCTTGTCATAATTTAAGCTGTAATGTTAAACAATTTAGAATTAAAAATATGTTTTAAACTAAATTTTAACTGCACATGTCATTTAATAACATATTTTGATGCAAGTTAGAATAATTACAAAATATTTGTGTGAGGTTATGATGAAATGTTCATCAATTTTCTTGACAAATTTCTTACTTACTGATGTGTAATGTTTAGCGGCTATTTTAAATGTTGCTTGTTGTACTCGAGTCAATAGACGTCAAGTAACTTTTAGGCGTCAATACGTTCTGAAAATATATTTATTTATTTCGCCAGTGTTGGCTGAGACTTAGGACATAAATGTGTCTATTAAACGATGATCACGTCAATATGTGTCAGCAATATGTAGATTAAGGACAGAAACAATCCTGTTCAACCTTCGGTTTAGTTCGTTAAAGTAATATGATGTTACAAAAATGGCTTATATAATCTGATAATGGACGACATTGTTTGTCTAGATACGATAACCAATACAATAATGTCAATCCACAAATGTCACCAAAGAGGATTAATGTTATAATTTGATAAACTTATTTGTTAACTCAAAAATTTACAGCAATCCTGTATATAATTGTAAGTTTCATCAATATGTCAACATTTACGTGGGATTACTTTCAGAAAGGGCTGTAATGGAAGTGTTGTAAAATTATTTGTTCATATAATAGTATTACATGAGTGAAATATTATCATATCATAAATTGTCTGCCTTACTAAGAATGTAGAATATATTGAAAGCCCACTTTGCCCAAGAAAAACTTGTTGTTTTTTTCAAAATCCTTTTGCCCCCGTCTGCCGTTTTCGTAATCAGTTAACTTAAAGGTATAAGGTTTATATTTTTTATTGACGTCAATATACATATTGCAACCTTTATGACAGAAAGTTTCACATGCAGCGCTTCTTTCGTCAGGTTATAATAAACATCTGTCTAACATGCCCGAAAACTATTATTTAACATTATGAAACTCATGTTTGCCCTTTCTGAAGAAGGAAATAGATATTTGTTTCTGAGGTATAATGTGCCTTTAAAGCTGTATGAATATGAATAAACAAATTCTCTTATATTTGACATAATTTCAATTATATACGTATAGATTTTTATAGAGGAGAGGACTATCATGAACTATTGCATATGTCGGTCCAGTTAAAAAAACAAATCGATCATAAGATTATAAATATCAAACGATTTTACTGTTGTTGTTTGTTCTTTGTTAGTTATTGCTTTATACGTTTTAATAACGGCTATTATATCTTTTTTGTTTAATGAATTGAAGTGATCAATTTATTAATTCAAGACATTTTTGTGAAAGACATATTCTTCCATGGTGGATTCAAACATGATGGATTTTGTAAAATAAATTATGACCAAAACTTGAAATGACAAATAATATTATTGATATTTATACAATACCTAGAAATATTCTCTTGTTTCACTAATTGACAGTATTGTATAAGAAGAAGATATAACTTAAAAGTTAACCGTGAAGAATTAAATAAGCATTCAATTATATCATGATACAAGAAGAAAATACAAAAATAAAATACTTTAATATCATCTCAAAGATAAAGCACGTTTGTCTCGGGACTAATGAAGATTGTGAGCATAACAAGAATACATTAATTTACACGATCAATCACTGTTTATGACCAGGTGCATTTATCCAATGTCAGTATATTGATTCTAACAAAAAAGCATCGTATAAAGCCATTCAAAGGTTTTAAATATCCTAAGTAATTTAAAGTGTTGAAATATGCAGCAACAAGTACATTAGCGTAAGTCTTGGTTACCTTCCTATATAAAACAAAGAAAAACGCTTTTAAAACTTTTAACAAAAGATATGTTGTTAATTGTCTTTCACGGTTACCCCCCCCCCCCAAAAAAAAAAAAAACAAAAAAAAAAAAACAACAACAAACAAACAAAAACAAACAAGAAACTCTCGACTTTACATTCCCTTAAATTGTTTAAGGGACATTTAAGAATGTTTTAATTCATCCGTGAAACATACATACTTAGCTTTCCTAACGAAGCTTTAATATTTTGTCTAATATCTGAGACACTATAGATGTAAAATTTTCCTTACACGAAAATACATGTATATGTTCACTTAATTTTTGGCGAGTGGATTATGATGAACGGGCGAATGAGATGTTTTACTTTTTCATCATGTCTCAAAGACATACTCAATCAAACTGTGTCTGCATTTTTTCATAAAAAATATTGCTGTTTTTATTTCTTCGAGCGATCATCTCTTTCCCCCAAAAAATCAAATTTTGACCGAAATAGCTCATCCCTTTTCCAGAGTTAATTGTGACCGAAGTCAACTAAGGTAAGAAATCAAAATTTCAAAATTATTTTTTTAAACAATCTATTACTGTATATATTATGATTAAATGTTGCGTTCAGTGTGCACATGCACCCAATATATGTCGAAAAGAATTTCGTTTACATGTAGATTGTTGATTGACTCATTATATCCGTCTTAATATTAAGACGGCGTTAGGAACTGTTATCTGAATCATATCAAAAACGATATTAATTTAGTGGAATAAATCACAAAAATGAGAGCAAGAAGTCATATAATTCGAAATGAGCAAAAACGTCGTGTCTTCATCGTGCCTGGAAATGCTAGCTTAATCTAAAAGAGTAATAATGTAATCATCAAGATTGCTTTGTGTAAAGAAGTTAACATGCTATCGTTTAAATTTTGAATTTAGAATTTTATAAAGCAACAACATAAGATGGGTGTAAAGGCTATCTGATTCTTTTTGAATAAGATTTGGAAAAGCTTTTGTTGTGATATTGTAAATGCTTTTATTTTTTGTCTGTTAATAGCATTTTATATTTGTATTTGTATTTTAGCGTGGCAACAAATTAATTCTATGATGTTAATGCCCAGATAATGTTTTTTTTGTTTTTTTTGTTTTGTTTCTTGTTGTTGTTTTCTTTTGTTTTGATTGTTTGTTTGTTTTTCGTATGTGTCTTCTTTTTTTCTCTCTTTTTTCGGTTGTGGTTTCATTATCTAACCTTCGTCCAAATTTTTATCAATCGGCATTAAGAAGGAATTCCTATAAAGAATGTATTTCACAAAACAGGCAATATTGAGTAATAACGCATGTGAAGAATATAGGAGCGGTTAACAGATATTGAAAATGATAGAGCAAATAGATTACTGATTCTTAAATAGAATAAACCCTCTATCTAGGCATAATTTCCCCTTTCTTCAAAACAAAAAGAAGTACTTACAATTATTACCAATGCCTCTGGTGATGAAGCATTTGCAATTTTCTAAAAACTGCAGTCAAGCAAACAAATTGTATTAAACTTGTGCTTTTAACGGATATTCTTATTATAAGATGAAACAAAAAGGAGTTTTTTCCGGCATGACCGGACTTGAAAATTGTTTTCGAATAAATGTTCCAGTTGATGTACGTATGGAATAATTAAATTAATGCAGACTTTCTGTTATTCGCTGTCTCTCCTTTACAAAAATGAGTAGGTAGCTAGGTAGGTTGGCAGACAGATAAGTTCTTTCTTTTAGTGACATGTGTTGTACGTATATGTTAATACGGAAACTAAAAAAATAAAAAGATCAACACCCGGCCTATTGGACCTGTAAGTCACCTAAACAGAAAGTTATAATCTGAGTATATATGACATTTTTAACATGATACTAACATAATAGTAGAATCATATAATAATAGAATAATTGTTTGAATTGCGGCAAATGACCCAAAAGAGTATGGCGTTTAAATGCCTTAAACTAAAATCGGGTTATAAACTCCACAACATTCCTTTTCTTTTTTATAATTTGTCATTCTGTGTATATTTCTTTCGAAAAGCTAAATTATGATAAATGATGCTTATTTACATCTTATTTAAAATAAATATTTTCATTAAAAATGTAAAGGAATTAAGTTTGGGTATTTTTATTGAAACAGTTGTTCACACCTGAGAAACATTTGTTTGATCTATTTTAAGTTGCAATACGTAGGTGTCAATCGTTCAGAAAATATTGAAAGATATTTAAAGAATGTTATGTAACTAGCGTTTTGTGTATTTTCTTTATAAATGAATTGATAAACAGCAAAACTCACAGTTTATAATTTTAAAACATATTTTGTAACAAAACATGTCTCATTGTCAAATAAGAGAAGTGGACCCCCTCAATCATCCCACCAAATTGAAAAAACAAACAACTAGAAAAAAACATCGCTAACGGCAATATTACAAATGTTGCAATTGTCGGGTCGGTTTAATTGGGGTTTCGTATTGATTTCAGACATTCAAATAAATCATTGGAAGATGTACAAATTACATGTATATAAATCAAGTCTATGGTAATTCGTTCAAACAAATGCAGACATGTTTAGATATTTATTTCCTTTCTTTTGAAAAATCACATCATTAATCATGTCGCAAAGAAGTCTGCTTATTTTTCAGCAATGAATCAAATTTTTGAAAAGTGCTTTTATTTTGTTACTATAATGAAACAATATAATATGTTTTCTAATATTATGGACTTTTTGAAACGTGTTTGCTTCATTTAAAATCAATTATGTGTCACTTATTCACAGGATGTTATTTGTCAGTATGAACATCAACTTAAGTTGTGGTGTTTGTGCATCTAAAGCTGAATGACACACAATACAAAACATAAAGTGAAAAATAGTTCTATTTTTTTTAACGAGTTCAACTAATTTTTGGCACTGGAATTCTTTTTCTTGGTGACTAAAGATAATAATCATTATTCTTTGTAATATCGATGCTTTATCAATTTCTATTTACCTGATTTTTCTTAATACTTCAAAAATATAAAACATGTTTTCCTCATTGAATTTTTTCTTATTTTTATATTTTGTCTATTTCTGTTTACTTGTAGAAAATTAACGTATACGTTTTGTGTCTTAATGTAATTTATTGCGAATCACTGAAGAGGAAAATCCAATTTACGAATATTTAAGACATTGTTGTCGCTGTTGACTTTAACAATATTAAAGAATATTTGTTGTTATGGCAATAGCATATTATTATTGTGTTTTAAACGCATTCTGACATTACGTATGCCGGTAAAGTAGTAACTAGTAATTTGACTCCCGGGTCAATGTTTTATAGAAAAATTGATCCATTCGCTATAACATACTGACTTTCTCTGAAGACAAATGCCCCCGCACTCCCACCTATTAAGAAATATGTACAACTCCATGAATACTTATGTCATCAATTATTTTTGACATAACACGGCAAATAAGATCTATTATTTTTGTATTCATCTTTTATTTAGACAAGCTTGTACTTTTTATTGTATGTTGTTTTTTGGGTTTTTTTGGGGGGTTTTTTTGTTTTTTTTTTTTTTTTAAACTTTTTTTTTTTTGGGGGGGAGGGGGTTTCGTTTTTTTTTTTTTTTTCATTTTGATGAAGAACTTTTCTTTCGTTTCCATTTAAGCCTTTGAGGCGTACGATTGTCTTGTATATTTTTGTATATTAAAAGAAACTCAACTGCATTGTATAAAACATGCTTCTTAAAATCTCGAAGTATAACTACAAATGAAATCAAACGATGTTGATGTTGCAATTCCTTACGTTTAATTGGCAATTGTATTGATTTCATGTGAATATTTAGAATATTTACAATTTGTTTTGATAGTATCGCATGTTCAAAGAAAAACAGACAACAAGTAAGCATTCACGAGATGCTGATGTTATGATGGCAAAAATCCGGAAGTAAATATGACCTATGCAAGTGTTTTTGTTTACATAACACAATATCATTAAGGTATTATGTATAGATTAATTTTTAAAAGTAAACATTTATTGAATGAAATTGGTCGAACGGCGCACTAGTTCATTAAGTGTTTGAACTTATTTTCATAAAAGTGTTCATTTTTCGTCTATTTACTAGACTAGAATAAGCCAATTAACAACGGAAAATATGTTACGATACAATTGTAATGCTGCAATTCTATTAGATGAAACATGATTTCAAACACTTATGAAATGTTTTATGGTGTCATCATTGTGATAAATGTAAAACTTACATAAACCAAATTTGAAAAGAAATTAGTTTAGAACATAGAAAATATCGACTAAAAACATTTAATTGTCTTAAACATCCCAGTAAAGAAAGCGAAAACTAGGCAACTATCACTTCAACTTTTCAAATTCCAACTGATTGAATTAGAAAATGTCAACATATTGATTTCATGATTTCACGCTTTAAATTTTATTCAAACCATGATTTCAGCTACACGAATCAACGATTTTATTTCACGAATTCAAGATTTCAATTTTACTAATTCAATTTCATGATTTCATGCTTTCAATGTAATGAATTCACGATTTTAAATTCACACATTCGTGATCGTTAGATTGAGCCGTGAGTAAGAGAAAGTAAATCATAAATCATGAGTAAGTGAAGTTAAATTCGTGAATTCATGATATTGAAACCGTGAGTATATAAATGTTGACATGTCAATACATGTTTTAAATATGTAATGTACGTAGGAAGACAATTTTACGGCGTTTTAAATGCATGGAAAAATTTGTGTATAGCAATTTCATTGCTGATCGATAACTCTTACCAAACTCTCTTGACTTTTACCAAACTCTCGTGACTAACACGCATAATAAATGACGTCTGAGACATCTTGACAAATAACGTACGCCATATCCTTAAAAAGCTAAGGACCTGTCACAAAAGTTCCGTTAACCATGGAATAAAGTAATTTATTTATCGATAAGTTACAGAGTAGTTCTGAGGAACTAAAATATGTCAGCATCATTGAGTATTGATAGGTTTAAATAGTTTAACATGTATAACAGATGCAATATAAGCAACACAACAAACAAAGTTGCTGTAACAAGTTGTTGTAACAACAAAAGAATAATTGATGGCAATATATGACTGTTGTATTTTGATAATTATTATAATTACTTATGTCACTACATTGAGAACTGTCTTTAAAAAAAGAATTTACTTATAACTTATTTGAAGGTTAAACTTGTATGAGTTTCAAATGAACAGATATTTTTTACGTTTTTTTTAGTTATTACGTTTTAATGTTTGGAGACATATCATGTTGGCATTGTACTAAATGTTTATTTCAACATTATGATAATAAAGTGATGCCTTGAAATGATTAAATGTAAATCTTTTCTTAATCTTAATTTGGCATTTTAGATATGTATATTGTTATAAAAAGCAAACTCAAATTCTCCAAAGTTAACAAAGGAAATGCCAACTTAAAGACTAACACTGTTATTCCTCATGCGTGTCTATATACATTTCTGCCAGCCGTTGAAGTCCATTGGTTATTTCAATATTTTTGTTCTCAGCTTTATTGCAGTAATCTTGTTAGGGCTATTCAAATCTAGCAGTAATAAAGTTCCAAGAAATTACCATGTCGGTCATTTATTGCTTTCGAAGTCCTAAGCATTTTGTTCTCTATAACGCTATCGTGTACTCGTTTTGTTTGTTACATTCCAGTACTATCCTTGTATCATGTGAGAAACTGCAGACAAATATTTTTATAATATCATTAAAATACATAAACAAATAATGACGTAATATATAACGTGGCAATAAATTTATTTGTTGAATCAATTAGGTAATCACACAGTTTCCGTTAATATTTTCTACAAATGAATAACATAAAAACTTTCAAATAAAATTCTTTTTCTTTTGAACTATTTTTTTAAAGTTTATATATGCTTCTGAGAGAAAATGTATTATTACAGTAAAACGAACCGCGTATATAGTCACAAAGCATATGCTCCTGTAGCGTCTGAAAATTTAATATTTGTTGTTATTTGAATAAAGGAATCAAAATGTTGTTTAAACGAACTAATCATTCGTTTCAATAAAGACAACATTTAACGAGGACATAATTCGTTCAAACGAAAGCATTATTCGCCTGAACGAAATATATCTGTAACATTTTCAATTTTATTAGGCTCCCTTTAAGTCACAGCTGCGTATTATTTCAATTGATCACAATAAATTACAAATAAAGTATTGTAACAAAGAAATAAGAGTGCAGAGTAATTTGCATTGAAGGTCCACGGTCAGACACATTAAATGTCGGCTTTGCAAACAAGTTTCTGCATAACTATATTTTGCCCAGGTTTTATTGCGTTAATACTGTTAGATCCTTTAAATTGAACGCTGATAGAAAAACCGGATATTGACTTGACCGATTTTATTAAGTGCTCCACAAGTAATAACACAATGTATCGTAATTTGATACAATCACATAACCCTGCTTTATCTTACTACACCATTGTAATATAATACTAGAAATTCAAATATGTGAATACTATAAAGTTCCTACTTTTTAACTGGATGTTAATGATTGTCTACCAAAAATATTTGATTTAAAATGAACAATTTTATAAACTTTTAAGAATCTGTTAAAAAAATTTCATGAATATAGTCTATATAATTATTTTTCTTTCTCATGTAACAAGGGTAGATAAAAAATAGTTGTTATCGAGTAATTATGAAGATAAAAGTTTATATTTTAACATAAAAACAACAAATGTAGTGTGCATTGGCCACTTTGTTTATACTTTGCTTTTTTTCTAACAAATAGTTTCACATTTATTACTACTTTCTTTAAGAATCAAACATTTATATGTTCTAAAAAATAATTATTATTAATTATTAAATAATATAATTATTCAAACGTTATAACACTTGTGCTTGGCACAACTTAAGAATAAATAATTAATTCGTTTCTGCGATTTAATGTCCTTTAAGCAAAGGCATGTCTTCTTTCAGGTTATGTTTGTTTTGTGTAGATTTTCATGATAGACAAGAGAGAAAATAATTCTTAGAAAATTTAATACTCTTGACTAGTGCAAAACCCAGCCAAAGAAACTCTTAAAATTTAGTTTAGTTATAAAACATACCATTTTCATACACGTTTTGAATAATTAAGATCTGTATTTGAATATTTTAGCCTATATTATGGAGGATAAAGATCATATAAAGAAAAATATCCAAAAAACTGTAACTTCTTGACAATTTCTAAAATTGCTTATTTTAAACACGTTAGACATTTTCCGATTTCTATTACCTTTGGGATAAAAAGAGCTAAATGAATAATGGTATATTGTAAAACACATTTCAATCTGTGCTCTGTCTAACAAGATCATTCATTTCCCATTGGACAATGGGTTTTTACGTACCAGCACTTTCCTTTTTATCTCACGTTATTTATAGCAAGAAAAGCGGAGACCAATTTAAGATGTATTCTCCATTAAATTTTGATTCACTTTTTGATGTAAATAAAAGTGCCACAAAAGTGCCATCATTACAATGTATTTCCATACGATAAATTTGATAACACAATGTGTCCTGAATAATCAAGTTAAAGAAGACAAGCGAAAATTTACAGAAAAAGTTGGTATTTGTAGCGATGAAAACAACTTTAAACAGGGTAATATTGCATCATCGGTTTGAGTCTGTTCATAGGAAATAATATAAATTGCTTTATCTATCAAGTCCCGCGTGCATCTGTTTAAAGAGGTACTAAATCCCCCTAAACGTAATGGAACTAACGAACATGTATATAAATTGTTACGCATTCTTTAAATTGGTTTACATGAACATGTTTTTATAAACTGGTTAAAAGTCATACATGTATCATTTTAATGAATAACATACTACTTTCAAATAAACATCCGGTCTTTTGTTAAACTTTTGTTAAAATCAAATACGATATAAATACTTAGTATACATTATGTCATCATTTTTTAATAAACGTGTAATCAGTATGCACAATGAATGAATGTTTTCTTTTCCTAACGTTATGTCAACAATATTGATATCTTAGTTCTAGAGATATTTATCGGAGATAAGATCACTTTTGTATCTTACAGTAGAAAAAGTATCCCGTGTTTTTAAAAAAAATATTTTCTATATCATTGAAGTCAATGAACAAAACAAAAACGTTATTTGTATATAAAGCGTTTAATTTGAAGAAAAAAGTAATTAATCTTAATATAAAGCATCCGTTCCACAATCAGTTGTGTATTTTATTCCAAAGTAAAATATTTATTTTCCAATATTTAATTGTTATAAAAAGCAAGGTAAGGTAACTGATCACACGGCACTGGTAGAATATGCTCATTTGTTGCCGCGAATAGGCTTGTAATTGTTAAACTGTTTAATTGTAATGTTATCAATTGCTGTTGAGCAGAACATCCGGAATGGCCAATTTCTTGTTGATTGAAATGTTAAACTACAAGGTGACGTCCTTGTTGTTGAGCAGAACGTCCATACTGTCCAATGTCTGCGTACTAATACTGTTTCCATTTTTCTGTACATCACTTCCCTTAAGGCATGCGTTTGGTGGGTTCGGCTGTAGCATTTCCATCTCTAAAAATTAAGATACAAAATAGTTAATTTGGACACCGTAAAAGCGCTCAATTCGGCAAATATTAAACTGATGTGTGTTGCATGCAATAAGCTGCAAATACTTCGAAGACCAATACACTACGGTTTACTACAATGTGTGACATTACAATATGTGAAATGTGTAAAATATTATTCTCCTAATAAAAGCATATTATTGCATCCCGTTCTCTTTACTTATTGAATACTTAAAGCGTTGGGTGACATGAACTTGCTAATTAGAAAAATACCTGAATCTATAAATATGTTGAGACCAGATGAAAGGAAATTTATGTAAACCATAATAAAATCTGGAAACAAAGTGATCCCTCTGAAGCTTTAATCACAACAAAATAACACAAAAATTGAAGACTCGGTTTGATTGAGTCTGTACATGAGGAATAATGAATAAGTGCAACATCCCTCACGCCCGCTAGCACTGGCTTGAGTGGTACTAAAGAGCGGTACTCAACTCCCAACACTTAATAGTCCTGGCATCAATAATTCCCGAAGGACCAGAAAAATATAACAACATTAAAAATGTCACATAAATCACAACATCGACTACAAACACGTACTGTTTGGTATTTGAGATGAAACCGGCACGGCTGAGTATCCACAATGAATGGTTTGTGACTGTTGAGTTGGTTGAGCAGCATTACTCATGTACGTGCGTGTCACGTGCGTTGCCATGGATTTCCGCACGTTGTTCTGAGGATGTGTAAGTATTATGTACAATTTTGGAGTAAACATGCAAACTAGCGTTACAGTTGCACTTAAACTTATGGAATAACACATCGTTGCTATTCGTAACTTTATATCGTATGCAGTTGAAAAGTATATTGGCACAAAAGCTAACCAAATAATGCAAGTTGTATACATTGTAAATCCGATATATTTTGATTCATTGAACGCCTCAGGAATGTTTCGAGTCAATATGGCATATATTGTACATATAATCACAAGTATGATTGGGCAAGAAAATCCAATCATATAATATCCTCCAACTGCGTCCTTGCATACAAGCTGATGATCAGCCCTGGTTGAGAAGTAGAAAACAGCTTCCGGTGGACGTAACAGTACCCACATCACACCGACAATGTTTTGGAATGCTACAATAGAACCTGTTATAAATATCTGAGATTTAGGGCTGATGAATTTCGGGCGTTTAGCTGTTCGTTTTCCTGCACGAAATATTCGAGATATTCTATTAGTCTTTATAAGAATAGCTGAATAACAAACCGAGAAACATAATCCAATCCCGAATTTTTGTGCACCGCAGACAATAGCATTAGGTTTTAGGATAAGTACAAATGTCATGGAGTAACAGAGAAAGATGCCAAAAAGCAGAACAAAGCTTAACTCTCTCCCAGACGCTTTGACAACTGGCGTGTCATTGTATTTCACAAAAATGGCAGTTACATAGCCAGTGAAAACAATTCCAATTGTTGAAAATGCAATTGCTCCAATAGCCAATGCGTCAACGTACCGCAGGTAAACAATAGGTATTGAAACACATTCTGTTTTTTCTTCGTTTGGCTTTGATCCCGGCGGGCAATCTTCACATTTAAACGGGGTAGGCAGGTATTGGTACGTATGACATTTCGCACAGGTCCAGCAACAATGACTTCCCTCTAAATATAAAGTTGCCTCTCCCGGCCCACACTCATACGAACAGACGGAGTCCGGATGTTGTGGTTGGTCAAGGCGGAACTTTATGTCTTCTACCTGAAATAAGCAAAAAAGGTAGCATATAATAATCGTGTAAGTTTAAAGTAGAAGAGAGTGAACAAGAGTTAGCAAACATAAACAATATAAAACGGCTGACAATGACAACTTAGAGACAATTTTGTACCCTTTTTCTCACTGATCAAAATATTCATTATCATTGAATACTTTCATTAATAGAAACATTAAAATTACTATTAAAAATTTTCTTCTCATATTGACCATCAACAAACTGTATATTCAATATTGTACGGTATGTTTTACGAACAGTAATTGAAACTTTGTTATTTGTTTTAAATTGTGAAGGATTCCGGAACTGCTATATAATAAACACAAACAACATTATCACCAGTCTTATTAAAAGTTCCAAAAGCATTCAATTTCCGTATATTGCGTATTTATTGATCTTGACATCTAAATAAAAACAAAATCATTATTCAACACTTTCAAATTATAATAATCGATTGTATTATTGCAGAACTTGAAATTTTATTTTCGAACTATAACTAATCTCATACATACATCAATTAGATGTCCATTATCGAAGAAACCAACTGTTTCCCATTTGTAAACTCCTGGTGACGTTTGACGGAAATTAAGTATCCTGTATCTTGCTGGACCATCTCCATTTGGTAGAAACTGGAAATGCTGACCGGACAAACCTGTACAGAATATGTTTTTTGTAAATGTTGTGATTAACAAAAACACACAAATGAGAATTTAGACAGAGTAGGATGTATTTCTAATGTTTAAAAAGAAATAAGGAACACCCCCTTTGCATTTGTATTTTGCAGGAATTGTATTATCTCTAAAACAATTTAAAACCAAAAAAGGCAGAACAGAGCTTAAACATCAACCAATATATATTTGTGACAAAAATGACATAGTTATATAAGCATAGAGTGTCACAAAAGTTAAAATATCACTTTATGTTGAATTAATATACAAAAAATCTTTACTGATCATGCTCTTTCCGAATAAATGCAATGAATATATGTTGTTTGTGGCATTTTTTATTAGTTTTTTTATTAAGCTGATGTTGAAAAGCAGGAATTAAATTATCTGTAATAAACTATCGGACCAGATCAAAATACGGGTATCGTTTTTCTGATGTTATTCATTTACATAAAATTCAACAATACCTGTAAAATTCACATGCATTAGATAATCTTTTAGTGCTTCACCATCGACCGGATCCATACTAGGACACAGTTCGCGATAAGTTGGACCACATAAGTCGGTGTGCATATTCTGAAAAAATAACATTTTCTACATATTGATATGCATGTGAGAAAGTCTCCAAACAAACAAATATCGCCTTGTAAAAGTAACCACATGAGACCTAAACTCAGTTAAATCTTTTTTTCGGAATGTCCATAAGGGAATGCGGGAGACAATTGATCCGAGTAGATTTTAACCTTACCAGTGTTAGATTAAGTTATTTTCTGACACACATTTTAGCTTCCTAAGTTTGGCAAATAAACACGTACCATAAAGGTCTGAAAGAACGATTATCAAAATTTAGCAAATAAGCGTCTACAATGGGCTCTTTACAGTTTTAAAGCGAAAACAAAATAATCTGTAGTAACGGTAATTTTTGAGAAACTACAACTTAAAAAGATCTATACATAAAAGTCCACCTACGTATGGTCTACATTCAATATTTGCTTACACCATATAATTCATATAAAGGTTTAGAAAAATATTACATATACTACTTGTAAGGGTTAAAATAGTTATAAAATATAATATTTATAAGGGTTAAAATAGTTATTATATATATAACATAATACATTTAAGGGTTAAAATAGTTATAAATATTATTCATATAAGGGTTAAATTCGGTAGTTATTACATATAATTCAGATAAAGATTTAAAAAGTTATTACATATAATTCATATAAGGGTTAAGATAGTTATTACATATAATACTTATAAGGGTAAACATAGCAATTACATATAAATCATATAAGGTTATAACAATCTTAACCCTTATATGAATTCTATGTATTTACTATTTTTACCATTATAAGTATTACATGTAATAAGATTATTATTACATATACTACTTATAATACTTATCAGGGTTAAAGTAGTTATAAGATATGATATATATTAGGGTTAAATAGTTATTGCATATAATACATAGACTAACATGTAAAGCTATTGCAAAAGCAAACATGGCATCACTGACAAACTGTAACTGGGCTTCCATGATAAACGTATTAGGCTCTATTCGTTCAGTGCCAGTGCATGTTGTGTTGTAGTCCTCGTTATATGGCGTCCATGAAGAGCCGGGGAATTTACACTGGAAAAAAATTGGGAAAAGAATAAATTTAATATATCAATAATTGTTACTTATGTGTTAACTATAGTGCAGATTCGAAACGGCTTACAGACGTTACGCGCTTGGCACAAACCATATACCTTCGACAATTATGGATAAAATTATAAATCATTAATATATAGTACATCTCTTGTTAGATAACATCTTGGAAAATATGTATTAATAGTTTTTGCCGTAACTGAGAGATAAGTTTTTAAAAATAAAATGATCGACCATGTTTAACTTACATTGCATTTTAAAAATTGTGCACGAAAAAACATACTATCTGTTAAAAATACGTTATATACCATACATTTAGCAAGTTATTTGATTATTCGCGTGTATATCCAAGAAACACCGATTTTATGTAAGCCACTTAAGTAATAGCTAAAGTTGTTTTTTAAGGTTTTATCAGATGTTTATGCAATTTTAATTAACTGAAATAGTGCTTAATCTGGGAGATAAAACGAAAACAATACCTTGAAATTTTGTTCCCAAAATTCAACAAACCATGGGTTTCTCATATTATTAAATGGTGTCAAATTCAAGAAGTATTCTTTAAATCCTTTGACTTCAAAAGCTAATGGCTGGACCGTTATCGCACCTTCCACCTGAATACATTTGATCATAAATATTATAAAATGTCCATTTTTTCGCATTACTTTTGTATACATTTCGGATTGCGAAATAACTAATTTTAATTCTATTTAAATTTCATTCTTTATAATTATGACTGAACCAAACTTTAAATAGATTTTTGTCATTAACTTAAAAAATGGAGTGTTTAAAGATATATTGAATGCCTGCCATTGCTAGATTATTTGTTTTATCTTGCTTTTGTTTTCCTACATACCTGGTACAAACCATCATGTTTCATTCTTACTTTTTTAATAAAAGACAAATTACTTAAATGTAAAAGATCGAGGGATTAACATAATTTATCAAGTAAAACTAACTACGTTTTAGAAAAACTTTAGTATACCACAATTTACCTGTTCCTCTTTTCCTAGATAAGCCAGACCCCTTCCTCCCCATCCATCACTTCCTATCCACGAAAACATTCCTGTTGCTTTCTTTCTCCGCACAGCTTTCATCAACTCCCCTACTTCTTGGTCAGAGGCAAATATTATAACTCCTGGTAAAATCATAGCATTTGAGTCATGTAACTTTTACAAATATAATGACGTTATTGAGATAATCAACCTTAATATATCATCTGAGTATTTTAACACATTTCAAATCAGATTGCTCAATGTGTCAAATTTTCCAACATCATGATTGTAATTAGCAAAATGATCAAAACGAAAAGCGCTCTCACCTCGAATCAGGATAATGATCATTTTTTATATAATGTAATTGATTGGGGACAAAAAAAAACATTGTCAAAATGACATATAAGGTATTTTTAATGATATGTTCAATATTTGCTGTATAGTGAATGAATTGATAGTAATAAATGGAATGCATAACGAATTAATTCAGTCATGTTATCAACAGTAAATTATGCAGTAGACGTGAATAAATCTTTTCACATCACTAGTATTGCATTTATTTATTCTTTGTTCATTATAGTATACCCGGGTTAACTTGATTCAGGAACAGAAATTATCTATTGTCATTTGTTTATAACGCTGACATCTTAACTATTTGATTAATACCTTTTGCTTTTGAGGTTTGTTTCAGTCTTGTCACAATATGGTCGTAAAATTCTTCACTTGGCACTCCTGAGTCTTTCAGTAATTTTTCCGTCGTCGCCAAGCAAATCCCATGCTGTTTCAACAGTTTTTCGAGCTCGTTAAACCCCTTGTGTCATAAAATAGATACCATTATTCATTTTTAATATGTCATTTATCACCATTTTTGTGACATGAATTATATCTAAATTGAAACAAATGACATTTGAAACTTACATATGATAATGACATACTTACGTCTGTACCATCTCGTATTATATACCACTTAACCATGCTTGTTTACTATATAATTCAGGACTCATTTACATGTAATTTCGTGGGAATTCGTTTTTTTTTCTTCGTCGTTGCTATCTTCATTTGAAAGTGTTTTGTTCAGTCTCATTATTTAAGATTTATTATTTCTAAAACATCAGAAGGCATGTTGAAAATTGAGATTATTTTGAATTCATACAAATGCAATCAGTGCTGTTGTAAGGATGGTTAACACACTCATTGTAGATTGTGAGGTATATTTTAGGTATATTTTAATTAATTATTTCCAAGCACGAAAAGCCTCAATTATTTTTATTTTTTGTTTTAAATTCAGCATATTAAGTTTTATTATCAAAATTAGATAAGCTTCTGAAGAACAGTCATTCTGAAGAACAGTCATTTTGATAAGTTGAAAGTAAAAATGCAGCAATCAATGACAAACTAGAAAGAAAGAGCTCTTCAGTACTTTTCAAAATAGATATCTTGCATTGAAATTATCTCAATATTGTTACCTATGCATTAACTTGTTACATAATTAGCCAAAGATAGTCAAAGAAAATTCACTCGCTGTTTCTTTGTGAAACATTTCAAGAAAGAGCATGTGAGAACGCTATCCAATCAGCTTACGTGATGCCGATAGTTTTATTCGGATGACCACCCGAGCCAGACATAATGCACAGAGGGACATCTGATGTTTTCTACCACCTGAAAAGAGGAATGTCTCCATATGCACTTGTCATTGTCTATGTGACTTAACATTCAAAAAACATATGATCATATTACCTGAATTCCGTAGCTTGATTCTTCATAAATCACGGACACGAATGTCCAGTTAAACATCCGGACCAATTCTACCATGGCCTGGGCTTGGTTGACATCAGATGGTATCGTTCTCAGGAAGTACGGGTATCTGTCTCTGTTACTAAGTACTGTACTTGTTGAGAAGAAACTAACCTATAAGTATATTGATAATTGATGGCTTGTTATAGCTTAAAATACTTTTTATATATTATTTTAATGTATAATATGGAAGCTATTGCCCCCCCCCCCCCATTTACCTTTCTTGTCGTGGTTTCAAATAATTCTGTCTATCTTTCGTGCACTGCTTTTAAGTACAAATTTTACATATTGTATTCTCATAAATCGTTAGAGGGCATTAGTGGTAGCAAGCATCTGCCATCAGGATCGGTAAATTAACCTTATCGGTTATACTAGTGCGTTCCAGCTATTTTAGGCCAACAAAAGCTGTTCTATGTGTTGACGATTTTCATATTTTACTTTAGTGTAATGATAATTTATTTAGAATCATCCGAAAGGCAAGGATACTGACAGAATGCAAGAAAACAACTTTGGAGAAAGGCATCATTTCTGTAATGCTTTTACTGAGAAATGCAACATAATTGTACTTGTTTGTACTTGAAAGCAAAAGCAACACAAAATCTTCAATTTTTAGTAGAAAGACAACATGTTTGTTCTTAACGTTCTCAGGAAACAGGCAACATTCGCGTACTTTAATTTGTTAAGCAATAACATATTATTAGTATTGTATTGAAAAAAATGTTGTGTTGGCTTTTCGAAGGTTAATATGATAGATAATGTGAATGTCTCAGTAAGAAACATAATAATTCAACCGACTTCTTGATTCTGTACTTTGTTTCAAAATACATAATATATATAAAGAAAAATTTATAAGCAAGTGATTTCGTTACAACATAATCAGATAATGTGTCTTATTGAAATGCTATCAACAAACTTAAGGTAGATTGTCTATCTGTCAGTGTTTGCTTTGCGGATTTAAAGTGATGGAAAGCTATTGATTTGACTGGAATTGATTTCTTTTTCTAGACATTATCCTTTCACAAGACGACGAAGTAAATTCAATTTCTATATAAAAGCATAGAATGTGTATAGTCAAACGTTTTCACTGATTTTTTCTGTAGTCATTTGAGGAAGCAAAGAAAGCCCACAGACTTGAAAGGTTTGAAACAAATGTTAATTATCATTTAATGTTATGAAATCAAAATAATTTACAAAATGATTGAAAACTAGTTGTGTCCTTAAGACGTGTTTTTTGAAAGGCCCATTATGCCCCAGAAATTCATTTTTTAATCTTTGTTGTATTGTGGTTTCCTGTTAGATTCTGAAATAGTTACTCATTGGCCAATAATTACATGAACCATTAGATTCAGTTGCTTTTCAGCAATAATTAAAAACGTAGTGATTGAGTATTTTGTATGGAAGTGAAGATATTAATTTGTTTACAGTTTGACGGTTTCTTGACAGATAATTTCACATTCAGTGCTACTTTCTTCAGGTGATTAACATCTAAAATGTTGTAAAACCATATGAGACGTTGTAAAACAATTGTTTGCCCTTTCTAAAGAATGACATACATACAAAAATGTATATATTCGTTTCGTTTCAGTTCGTTTGTTATATACCCGCAACTAAATTAATGGTTTGTTGTAAGACGCTTCAGAAAATTTAAATAAAAAATAACTAAAGGTTAATATCCATGTCGAAAATTGTGATTTGAAATATATGTATTTGAAATTTTAAGGGTTACAACTGCAAGTATAAATATAATTCATTCAGAACATTGTTTGTTACTTTTTGCTTTTAATTATTAATTCAATTATAAAGAAAATATCTTGCTCAGGAAATAGATACACGACTAATTTTATATGATAATAAACTCTCATTAAATGTACACAAATGGACTAACTAGCAAACTACAATAGTGATAATTATATTTCAGATTTGTACTTATCAAAGTTCATATTGAGTTCATCTTTAAGTTAACGGATGTATTCAATTCTGAAGATTCTCTCTAGTATCATGTTTGCAAAATCACATGACAAGTAGTCATATACTTCAATTCTTTAATTTGCAAAACTCAGAAATTTTGTCATTAAGTAAAACCGCGTATTTGAACAATTGTCGCATTTTCACTTTACGACAAAACTATGGCCCCTCCCACCAACACACATACATAACCTAAATAAAAAAGTAGCAAAAAACACCATTATTAAACATTGTCGCTCCCGAAATCTTGTAATTGTATTGAATAATTATTATTAAAAATATTATCTTTAAATATATTCATTTAAGCTCGATTGCGAAACAAGTTCTTGCAATTTATTCTATTTAACTTAAAATATTCTGACATTTCATTAAATCCAAAATTATAAATTTATTAAAAATTGGAAAAAATACTATAAATTTTATTTTTTCAATAAACGCTTTTGGCTTACACTTTGAAGACGTAATGGACTTAACAATTTCCTATTTTAGTTTTTGCTCAGTAAATTAGAGAAGTCATTTAAGTTCTAAATGTAATCGAATAAATTACAGTGACACAATCACATCGGATGTAGGATGTGGGGTTTTTAACGGCTTTTACATTTAGAGGATTTATCTGATATGACAATGTATGAGATATGACAGGGATCACTATTAACTTAAGTGTGTTGTTGCTTTGTTTTTTATTGTTGTTGTTCTGGTTTTTTTGTTTAGGGGAGGGGGTTGATTTTTGTTGTGTGTTTTTGTGTTGTTTTTTGTTGTTGTTTTTTTCTTTTTATTTTTTTTTATTATTTTTATTTTTTGTCATCATGATAGAAGATATCCATTTTGTATTTAAAGAGGATTGAAAATGGATCGTGACACAGTACCGTACCATTTTTAAAACAGAATGAATATGTTAAGAATTAATGCCGGCATATATATTTTAAGTACACTATTTCAAATATCTTGTGGTAGCATCTAGTTATCTACAACAATAAGCGAAAAATACAATGTATTGTATTGCTAGAACAATAATTGTTATTGGTATTGTAGTTAGAAACCAATGTCTTTACTTTTTAAGGAAAAAAGAATAAACAAACGTTCTAACGTTCTAGATATGATATTCCACAACCATACAATATGCATTAAGGAACCATTAGTGTCATACATGACATTTGATGATTATGAAGTCGTCTATTTTATATCAAAAGTTCATATAAAGGGCATCTAGGGTAATAGCTACATTTATTTCTAAAGCACTTGTCCATTAACCACTTAGCAATTATTGTAAAGGTTGTGGTGGCTTTAAGTTCAAATTCTTCCGCAAGAGCTATGAAAGTAAAAATTGATTTGTGAAAATTTAAATTGTATTTATTGAGTCTTTCTATGATATCAAACACTTCAAACATTTTCAAATTCTTCAAATATAGTCTTAAACAATATTTCTTTTTCTCCCAGAATTTAGTTACATTATTTTCATATTTACGGACCTAATGTGGCCAAATAAGTAAAATGTTATTTCTCTAACATGGAACCATTTTTAAAAACAAAAAGATAATTAAAGGTTTTGCAATTATATGAACCGATGTGCGTTTTTGTATACTTTTCTACATACGTGAGTAACTCATTTAAATCAATCACGAGGAACGCCGGAAGACTTGGTTATTTTCTTTGTTCAGAAGATTTTATGGCGAGACACATAATACAGATAGGAATATATTGAATTAATTGACTAATCCATTACAAGAGAACTTGATCATGTGGCGCAATTTAAGGACAGTGACAAAGATAGATCGTCGCATAAGTAAATATTTGGTCATCTGATAAATGTGATATAAATCTGTCCAAAAACGTTACCAAAAATGGTATCATGTTTATATTATCATGTATATGTTATCCTGCATATGTTGCTTGGTTTATGTTATCTTATTTCTGTTATCATGTTAATGTTACCATGCATATGTTACCATGTATATGTTATCATGTAAATCTTATCATTTAAACATTTTAGCTGCGTTTTCATGGAGAGAAGATACTTATAAAGTACCTGAAGAGATTTTTTTACATTTTACATCAAGGAAATTAAATCGCCTTTAGTCATGACTTGAACGACGTACATGTTATTAAATCACCCTGACTAAAGTTTCCTGTAAAGTTTAAATCAAATACTAGATTATTTCATTAAAACTCAGTGCAGATAACAATTAGATAAAATATGTTTCTATCTTGGTATCATTGAGTGAAAATGTAAAACAAAAAGAAGCTGTACATAATAATCAACTTATAAACTTGTTCAATAAGCTCCAAGCAGAAAGAAAACGTTTACATATTTAAGATATGAATAAGAGAATCAAACTTCAAAAAATGAAATAGTTTTCAAAACCTAGGTAAATAAATGCAGGTCGTACAATATAAATAACAGTAAATGACCGTTTTATCAAGCTATTTTCGTCGGCTTTTTTGTGGAAAATAGTTACAATAATGATCCATAAAAAAGATAAACTGGTATTTGTGAGAACAAAAAAAAAATACAAAAAAAGAAAAGAAAAAGAATAACGGTGTGCCACTCATATTGTTTTCGAGAGTGTATTGTAATTCAGAGGTCCTCGTGTTTAATTCTTCTTATAAAAGGTAAATATAAAAACAAAACATATTTAATTTCCACAACACTTATGTATTACAACGTGTGATAGATATATTTTGATAAAACTATCCTCTTTGCATAGTTTGCATTGAAAGTTAGCTAAAGATCTAGTAAAGATAAAGATGAAAAACCTAAACTAATAGGTAATCAAAATGGTCGGTCAATACGGCAAAATTGAAAATGCTGCAAGCTCGTAAAGCTGTATTACTGTTTGTATTTAAACAATAAATAAATACGAGAACATATTAAATGAAATTTATACGTGTTTCGTTCTCCAATCATGACCTTGCCTGGACCTTTAACAATTCGCATAAACTTTTTATTATTCAATATAAGCATTTATCTAAGGCTATGAAAGCCCGAAACAATTTTCTAGTTTAGTGTTAAGTAATAGAACGTTGTCATTTACGGTCTTAATGTGATCAAATTAGTGACATATAAGACATCTTCGTCTCCAGAAAATCAATGCGGATAATTGAAGGTTTTGTAATGAATATTATCTACGGCTAGGATAGTACTTGGACAATTTTGCTCCCACACCATATGAAATGACACGGATGTCTGTTAAATTTATTGAGGACACAATAAGATGAAATATTATTTGTTATATAATCTAATCTTATTGAATCTAATTTATAGGACGTTTTTGAAACAGTGAATGTACCTTGATATGATAACTTCATCTCAATATTTTCAAGGCGGTATTAGGTAAATAATTTTTTCACATACTTTAATATATTAAAATTTAATCATCATACGAGAAAGTGTACTTGTAAATTTTTCTACATGTACACACATAAATAATCCAATAAATAATGAAATATAGGTTAAATTGGGCTGTTTTCTTTGTAAATAATGAGACAATTTCTAGTCGAAATTCTAATTTAGCTCACTATATAATTCGTAACAGATTAATCCTGTGATGCAAGTCAAGTGTATATACAAAATATATCTGAATACGAGATAAGAGGATTTGAAATGAATTACTCAAAGGCGAATTGATATCGTCAGTATTGAGAATCAGCATTGCTATATTATTGTTATATTTTCCTGGACCTTCGGGATCATTGACTCCAGTCCTTTTCAGTGTTGAGAATTGAGTACCCCTCAAGCCGGTGCTAGGGAGCGTGAGGCGTGTTGCACTTTTACATTTTCCCTCAAGTACAGACTGTATCAAACCGAGTTTGCAATTTTCTTGTCATTATGCTGTTTTTAATGCTTCCGATGGATCATTATTTTCCAGATATTTGTGCAGTGTTATATATAAAAAAAATACAAAGAAAAAAATATTTTGAGAATAAATGAAGTAGTTGTTAACGTAATTTAATTCGAAAGTTATAATATCATGGCAATTTATCATTCCGGAGAAAAAAAACAACAAAATATATATTAGTTCTGTCGGATGGATTGAGATAGATTGTCCTCGGAGTAAACATTTGTTTAGCTGGTTAAGATAAAAGTAAGCTATCCAATATAACGTTGTACAGTGTATTTAAAATAAAACTCCTGCAAAAAACTGCGCATGAAAGCATATATTAACGCTCCTGACCACGCGCCGTCGTTGCACGTTTTGTAATATGTGTAACCTAAGGTTCAATGTAAAAACAGCTAAATTCAATAACACCACCAGTAGTTTAAGTATCAAAACATAACTCTCAAATGACATCGCACTGGCATGTGCAAAGCATAGCACAATTAATGATTTCTTCATGCAAAATACGGGTAACGAAATACTGAATATATATAATATAAAAAAGCCTTAGGACTGATTAAATCCCTCGCCCTGCAGGTTTGGGATTTAAAATTACAAATTACAAATGGGTTGTAAGTGTAATAAACTATTGTTGATATTTCATACGTTGGACGGGGGTAATTTCCATAAACTGACGTTGAGTTATTTCCATAAACTGGCATTGAGATTAAATAGGACAGTCAAGTGTTATCTCCATAAACTGTCGTTGAGATCACATATGGTAATCAGAGGGTATTTTCATAAACTGGTGTTGAGATCATATTTTTTAATCTGGGGTTATTTTCATAAACTGGCGTCGATATTACATAAGTTAATCAGAGGTTATTTTCATAAACTTGAGCTAAGATCATATATGTTAATCAGAAGCAATTTTCATCAGCTGATACACATGTTAGTCAGGTGTTCTTTTCATAAACTGATGTCGAAATTGCATAGGCCAGTCAGGGTCTATTTTTATAAAATGTCAGTCAGGTGCTGTTTTCATGAACTGTTGTCGATATTTAATATGTTAGCCAGATATGATTTATATATATTTGTGTTGATATAATATATGTTAATTAGGTGTTATCTTTACAAGTTAAAGTTAATACTGATTATGTCAGTCAAAAGTTTGTTTTGTAAATTTATACAAAATAAGCCGGAGTTGAAAGATTACAATTTACTCTCTTTGCAATTCAATGGTATTTTTAGTAAATTTATGTTGAAATTAAACGTGTCGATCACATGTTTTTTTTCTCATAACTTTCTGTTGAATAGTCTTATTTTTGTTATCGTTAAATATCATTACAATCTAAACTCATTTCCATGTAAAGATCAAACGAAATACATTTATACTTGTATCATTAAAACATTAGGATCTCGATAAGTATACCAGATTTTGGTCCATATGATATGCTATTATTATAGAGCTGTATTAAAGAATTTTGTTGAGGGCATAATATCTCTACACTTTAAAACCTACTTTGTACAAAGTTGCGCTTATCAAGGTGTATCGAGAATATCTGCGTTAGTCAAATGTAATTCTTGTACTTCTTTACTTTTCGTTTTCGTAGTTAAAGGAATATTTTTTACATTCCAGATATGTTCTTTTTTACAGATATTAAATGCACTTGCATTTTTTTTCAAGCAATAATAATCTCTGTAAGAACTAATTCCATATAAGTAATTATATTCAATTCTTATCACTAAATTGTCAAGGAATTAGACAGTTTGAAAAAAGGGCAAGATTAAAACAATATATTCTGTCACAAAAATGCCAGATTCTTCTATTATCAGAAACACATATAACGGTAGACATTGAAAACCTAATTGCAAAAGAATTTAATGAATGGCAAATATTTCACTCATTTGGCTCAAGTAACAGTAGCGGATGCTCTATCTTTATTAATAAATCTATACATTTTGATATCATCGACACTCTTAAAGATACGTATGGGCGCTATTTACTTCTAAATATAACCCTAGACAACAATATTTACACTATTCTTAACATTTATGCCCATAATGAATTATCAAAAAGAAACATTTTTTTCCACGATTTGTCGAAAATATTAAATGAAAATGCTCAGGGATATATAATTGTCGGCGGAGACATACATGAACAACATATTACAATCATCCGATAGATTTAATGTAAACAACAATATAAAAATTAATCCCGGGAAAGGTTTTGCAAATTTTATTAAATCTAATAATCTGATAGATGTTTGGAAACTTTTTAATGAAAACAAAATACAGTTTACCTGGCGAAGGAAAAATGGTACAGAAAAAAGTAGAATAGACTTCTGGTTAGTTGAAGATAATGCAGTTCCGTTAGTAGTTAAATCCGATATAAGACCCGCTTGTATCAAATACACAGATCATCAAGCAATATTTTTAAAATTACAAAAACCATCAAAACGCGGAAATGGTTACTGGAAGATGAACATTTCCTACCTTAAAGAGAGTGATTATAAATTATTGATCGAAGATACAATAAAACAATGCGAGCTTGCTTACAGAAACACAGTATCAAAACAGACTTTTGGGAATTATGTAAATTAGAAATTAAAAATTCATCGATTACATATTCAAAACGGCGAGCAAAAGAAAGAAAAGAATATATTATAGAACTTGAAACTAAACTTAAAATATTACAAAACAATAGTATATTAGAATCCGAGCAAATTGAAAAATTAGAAAAAGAAATCCAAGAACTATATGAAACAAAGGCGAAAGGCGCACAAATAAGATCCCGAATAAATTTTATTGAAAATGGAGAAAAAAACACGAATTTTTTTTTTGAATCTGGAAAAGTCGAGACAAACGCGGAAAACGATTAACTCACTTAAAATAAATGGAAATGTACTTTCAGATGAAACGAAAATTTTAAAAGAAACAGTAAATTATTACAGAACACTTTACACTTCTAGTAAAATTCCAACAGATCATATAAAAACATACCTTAACACTATTCAGTATGAAAACAAATTATCCGATGATGAAGCGAGTAAGTGCGAAGGCTATTTAAATTTGGACGAAATAAAAACTGATAACTGTTAATGGACTTAAGCCAAATAAATCACCAGGAATTGATGGCATTCCTGCAGAATTCTATCAAGAATTTTTCTATTGTGTAGGTTCACATCTCACAGAGTGTCTAAATGAATGTTTTGATAAAAAACTATTATCTCATTCACAAAAAATTAGTTGTCTATCTTTAGTTTATAAAAAAGGGGACCCATTATTATTAGAAAACTATCGACCAATCTCATTATTATGTGTTGATGTAAAAATTGCAACTCGTGCTCTTGCTAATAGATTGCAAACTGTTATTCATAAGATAGTAAGCTTAGACCAACAATGTTATATTAAAAACAGATTTATCGGATATAACATACGTTTAATACAAGACATAATAGATTATTCAGAAAAACAAATAAATTGTTCGATAATGTTTCTAGATTTTCGTAAGGCTTTTGATACTCTAGAATGGAATTTTTTAATTAATGTACTTAAACAATTTGGTTTTAAATCGAACTTTATAAACTGGGTCGAAACATTTTATAATGATATTAAATCATGTGTTTTTAACAATGGACATAAATCAGAGATATTTAACTTAAATCGAGGTATTAAACAGGGATGTCCATTATCTGCTCTTTTATTTATATTAGCTGCTGAAATTATGGCCATTGAAATCAGAAACTCAAACAGTATAGAAGGGATAAAAATCGAAAATAATAATAAACAAATTAAAATAGCACAGCTTGCTGATGACACTACTCTTTTTCTGAAATCTGAACAAGACATTCTGAATGCAATAAATCTGGTAGAGCGCTTTGGCAAATACTCGGGGTTACAACTCAATAGCAAAAAAACTGAAGCAATGTGGATAGGAAGAAGTAAATCACGAACTGATAAAGAAGGAAATATAACATCGCCAAATAAACCAATTAAAGCACTAGGAGTCTATTTTGGCATACAATACGAAGAGTGTTCTAAACTCAACTGGCAGTCAAAACTAACTGAATGTCAAAGTCTAATAAAAAACTGTTTAAAACGTAAGTTAACGATGTATGGAAAAGTTCAAATTATAAAATCGTTATTGATACCAAAATTTACTTATTTGTTTCATTCTTTAGTTGTGCCAGAACGTATCGTGAAAGAAATCAATACAATGATATTCAAATTTTTATGGGACAATAAACAAGAAAAAGTAAAACGTGCAACTTTAATAGGCAATAAATTACAATGGATTATTATATAACTTCTTTAAAACTTAAATGGGTAAAAGCTTTAACTGATGAATCAGAAGCAAACTGGAAATTAATTCCGAAACGCCTACTGAAAGATTTTGGTGACAATTTTTTAATATTTTATTGTAATACAGACACTATTAAAAGTCTCAATTGTAGTAATGTGACTGAATTTTATCAAGAACTTATTTAAATATTAAAATATGGATAAAAACTCGCGATTTACATAAGGAAAATCAAAATTTGAAATTTGAACAAATAAGAAAACAAATAATCTGGGGCAATAGATTCATTAAAATTAAAAACCAATGTTTGTTTTTTAAAACATGGATTAAATCGAATATATATTTTTTAAATGATTTACTTAATGATCAGGGTGAAGTAGATCAAAATGTTATCTTAAATAAGCTAGTAGATAAACGCAACTGCGTCGTTGAATTAAACTTGCTCTTTAAAGCTATACCTCTAACCTGGAAACAAACTATGAAAACGTTTCACTCTTGGCAAACAAAAATAAAAACAGAAAAACGTCTTAAGATAAATAACAGACCTTTTGAATTGATGGATTCAAAAACAATATATCAAATATTAGTAAACAAAGTATTCATTAAACAAACCCGCTTCACATTCGTATTGGTCAAATAAAAATGAGAGAAAACTAAACTGGAATGATATATATTAATTCATTACAAGAATTCCTGATAATCGGTATAAACAATTCAAATTTAGAGTAATAAACATGATCTTTACAAGCAAAGAAACGCGCTATAAATGGAAAATGGTCTCATCTCCACTCTGTAATAAATGTAATAAAATAGAAGATTATCAACATCTTTTTATCGATTGTATGGCAGTAAATGTATTTTGGGAGAAAATTTTATATATATTTCAAGAGTGCGGAATTCAAAGAAATATACGTAGACTAGACATCCTTATTTTCGGTTATAAAATATCTCAAGAAGAATACTTTTACATAAATGTTATACTCACCATTGTAGGTTTTAGAATTTATAAAGCTTACTTTTGTAGTAATAATTGGTCAAATGAATTTAATATTTTAAAACTGTTTAAAACAGAATTCGAAATAATTTATCTATACTTTAAATACAAGAAGACAAAAGTTAAATTTTTTGACAAAATACTACAACTTTTAAAAGATATATACTAACCTCTAAATAGTTTCAAGCTTTTTTCACTTTGTGTGTTTATGTACGTTGTAATTCTAATACATATGAATATCTCAAATTGAATTTGTTAAATTATGTCATTGTATATATGTATAATTATGTATTATATTTGTGAATAAAAAACAAACAAGGTTTGGGATTTAAATGGGTCATCGTGCTTCTGCATATGTTACTACACGAAAAAATACTCTATTATATGTAAAAGCAGTCTTGGTATATTAATATTTTATAAAACAACGTCATTTGCACCTTACTGTGATATTCTCTCAACCACAATTATAACTTGTGTACACTAATTCTTTACAAGCAGAAAGAGACAAATTGCCAAAGAATATATTAGACTATCTTGCGCATTAGCAAAATTAAAATATGCTTTAGCATATTTACAGATTTTTTAGATAATGATATTATTGAAAGATGATTTGATGTTATTGTTATAGCCATAATTTTAAAACATTACCATAAAATTCCTGTCACATATACACTGTTGTATAATTAATTCTCTATCTAATTGTTTAAAACACCGTTTTTAGCATTTGGTGCCGCTCTTTATTTCTTTCTTTCTCAGGACAGGAACATTACATCTTTCAATCCCCCTTCATTTTAAACGACACCTTGATCAATTAAATTAAATATTAGATACACGAAGGATCATTAAAATTAAGTTAACGATTTAAAACTAATAATATCTACTTAATACAACTATGGAAAATAGTGCTATTATATCAATATAAAGGCACACAAGTATTTTTAACTATTAAGAGATAGAAATAAACTTTTCTAAGATTCATCTATCTCTTTTGCATTGGTACTTCTTAGAGATGTTTGAAATAGGATATTCTAGTAAGTAATTTTCTCTCAAAAATAATTTTGCGATAGGTTACCCGTCAGATTCACTTTTAAACAGAATCATTCACACTTATTATGAATGTTCACATACTTGTGCGTGTTACACGTTTACAAAATTAACACATAAGCCACACAAACACGAAAATTCATTAATCATTTAATGCAAACGTTTCTGCTTGATGCCTTCTTCAGTTTACAAAATTATATGTAGCTTACCTGTGGAATTTTAAAGAGTTTTAGTAGGTTAGCAACTTGAATGGATGTGACACTTGAAGGTGCACCTATGACCCCTGGTATGACCTTTGGTGTAAGGTCAGGGGTACTGCCGTCTCGGCATGTATAGTCTGATCCTCCAATACTGGCAATTGATCCTGAAAAACAGAATGATAGAAAGTTGAAACTGTGCAAGCAAATGTCATAATGAGTGAATTTTGTGTATGAGCGATGTAACATCTACTGCCTACTATTTAAAAGTATTGACAAAATTACTTATGCTTTCAAAGAAAGCACATTGATTTAGTTTATAAACAATTTATTTTAGTTCGATTGTGTAGAAAGCTATAAGCTTATAGACACACTTTCGAATCCGTAACTGGAACCAACCAGCACTGAGCAATGAGTGTTTCTTGCTCAAGGAAACAAGACTTGCCCCTGACGGGGTTTGAATTGGTTTGTCTCCGCTTCCTCTACAAAATTAATGCAAAGCTTATTATTTTGATTGAATAATTAATTTTGAAATTATCAAACCTGCTCCAAACAATCTATCAACTTTTCAATAAAATATATAGATAGATAAAAAAATCAGTAATTTTCCGAGGCCAAAAATTTGGCAAAACCAATATATCGGACTAATTGGGTGGTGCAATATTCGCGAACCTCTTTTTACTGTTCTGAAAATAATTAATACAAAACTGACATTCTTTGCAAAGATTTATTTTCGCAAAGATTTTCATTTTTTATAATTCGCGAAACATAATCATGCAGTATATATGAGACTTATTTTATGCGGAGGTTAATGAAAACTCAAATGCGAGGTAAATTAAATAGAAGTAAGTAGTAAGTAATTATATTCATTCAAGTTACATCAATATCAAGTGACATACAGGTATCCGTCGTTCAGCTCTTGTTTTGCATGCAGACAAAAGTCGTATCGTAGAGTCCATTAATGTTGTTTTTTGAGTGAATATCTGATTTGAATGAAATGATCGTTGATGAGAAAATATTTTTTCCAACAACAGGTAGCTTTGAAGTTCATTTAATATGTGCAAAACATACCTCATATAATTTCTCTAATAGAATAAATTTGATCATTGTATTTTTGATTGATGTATCTAAATGGAGCGGAAATTGAGTACTCTGACCAAATTGTTAAACGTCATATTATTAAGCAAAAGAAAAGGTCGGAAGACAAAATCAAATCAAAAGGCTTGTTCACAGAAGTTAGGGATTGGATTCTGGGAACGTGCATTTTTTATTTTCTTGATTGGTGCTGTACTACTTGGATCGAGAGATATAGGAAAATAAAACTTGTTATTCACTCAAGCCAAATGAAACCCTTAAAATTCCTTATATGTTTTGGAATACAAAAAGTGAAACGAATATGAAATTTCAACTAAAATTATAAATTAGCAGTCAAAAAATATTGACAACAAAAAACATTAGTTTGAATATATCTTTTAAATCGTCATTAATTTTCTTACTATGGGCACTTCTTTATTAATTAAATGAGACTGTTTCATGTAAAAGTACTCTAATTCAAACTTGATTATGTACAAAGGTTTGACATTTCATACTTTGATGATATCAAAATTATTAATCTATCTTAGTTTTCTAACTCGGTCAGTATCACGAATAAACAAATACGTTTGGGCGACGAAAATATTAAATCAAGGTCAAAATGCTGAAGAAATCATTCCATCAAATTCGACAAAATGTTATGAAATATCTCTTTTTCAGCGCCGTTGGAATAAATGCGAAATGGCGAAGATAACAGTTTCTTTCAAAATAGGGTCGGCAAATTGAGTGTATACAATTCTGACACTAGTATCAAGAAACTATGCCAATTTCTTTCATATGAGGATTGACAAACGAGAAATTGAATTTGACGTCATAACATTGCTTTTTTCGTGAATACAGATACAGTTGTACTAGTAAAATCTATTTCATGGGCAGTCTTATTCTGTTGGTTTTTTATATGTCGTTGAAACAAACTTATGCACTTTAGCAATTAAAAAAATCATATGTATATATAACTCTTCAAAATGTGAAAGATGTACCCTTCTATAGTTTTAAAATGAAGAAAAATAATTAAAATTTTAAAAGATAACGACAAACACCAAAATTGAAATCGTGCTTTCAAGGCCTGTGTATATCACCAACCAAATAGTTTTACTTTTATTTTTGTTAAAATTACTCTGCTGATTATATATGTATATGTATAAGCGATGAAAGCGCGATCGAAATTATAGAAAACATGGAGTTGTTTCTTATTTATTTATTTTTGTTTTTGTTATTATGCCGAAACAAGAAAAGAAATAATCTGAGCAGAAGCTATCTATGATAATCTTATGTTTTCACAGAAAAAATATTACAATAAATACTGATTCAATTTTCTGGTTTACAAAAGTTGATAGTGTAATGATATCTATGCGATGTCGTTGTACATGTATATACAATATATATAAAATACACAAATCTTATTTTGTATCTGTTGACAAAGGAATTGAAATGATATTTTAACGAAACAACAAAATGAAATAAAGACATTCATTCTACTCGGGGATTTTCTCAGTCCATGCATTGCCAGTTTATTCATCAATGTTAAAGGTTAATATCTTTCACTCAATTACTTCCAACGATAAATCCTGCGTAAAAACACAATCTTCATTCTATGTTAAATGTCATATGTTTATTGAAGAATAATGACAATCGATGTTTTACACACACGTAAAATGGCTACGTAAAAAATGGTCAGCTGTACACTGCATACATTTAATAAAAACAGAAGAAAATGCTACCACGACCAATGTCGTTTTAGATATGCGCAATTGTTGAAGTTAAAGGGGAAGCGATACGACACGAAAAATTCATTACGTCCGTACTAGTTGTACGGGTACGCTTAACTCAATATCGCGTTGTCAGGACTCCGACACCATGTGTCTCATTAAAATATAGACAGTGATGCCCGTAATAGTTTGTCCAAATGCCTTTGACATTTATTAATTATATCCCGATTAAACGATATATTTATTTTAAAAAGCAAATGACCAAAAATAAAGCATCAAAATTGACCATAAAGATAGTATATAAGACAATAAAGGCACCAGACCCGTTACCAAATCTAACCAAAATAAAAAGCATACGTGTGACTTCGTTTCACTATAAAAAAGGCGGCTATTAAAGTTTTTAAAGCCAGAATGTCCGCACAGCACTATCCACATCATCCCAAACAAATACATACCAAACTTTAAAAGAAACATGTATAAACATTTAAATTTTTCAAAAATAACTTGTTTCCTAGTTTCTAAAAGTACACAAATTAATGGATGGATTGAAAAATTCAAAAGTTTTATTACAATGCAGTGCACCAGATTTTACATCGATGCATTTTGTCCAAATGCAAAGCAGTTCCCCTATAAGTGGAAACGACATTTTTGTGATTTAATTTTAATTTGGTTTTACGAGATGAAATTTCGGTAAACTACAAACAGTTGCATAGTAAATTATTTTATATGGAAATAAGATACATTCCATTTATAGCAAAATGTAAATAATAATGTCTAACCAAAAGGCCAAAAAATTGGTCATGAAATGTAAAGCTGGTGTATGTGGATGTTTTTATGTATGTAAATGTTTTTTGTTGTTTTTTGTCGACTCACAATGTAAATCGTGTCTGTCCGGAGTAAATCATGGGACTAATTCAAAATAATCATATAAGATCCTAATAATGTGTTTTCCAAACGAAGTATAAAGAAGGCTAATAATGATCCTGTTTATCATGTCTTTTTTGTTGTTCTTTTTTCTTTGTTTTTGTTTTTTTTGTTAAACATCAAAGCAAGTTGCCAATACACAAGAGTATTATGTTGATAACTTTATCTATAAGTATGCATTTATTTTATCAAATGTTTAATAAAATAAGATATTTTTGCCTTATCATACAGTAAACTGTCAGTAAAGAGGAAACATTCTAAAGATTAAACATATTTACTTGAAGGCCATTTTTCTTCAGATATGTTTTAATTTTTATTTCTAAAGTTTTTTTATTATTTATTTTGTGTGCGTGCGTGCATGTCTATCTGTCGTTTGAACTACCTGGACCCCATTTTGCTTTGAAGTGTTTTGGCAATTAGTACAGTAACATTACCCAGAGCTGGTACCAACAACATTAAGAGAATAAAATTATCCTTTATTTGACTTTGCCCTTTACAGTTATACAGGACAATAACTGGTAAGTGGATTAGACTGGACATGATTATTGTATAGAAAAACATCTATGAAATCGTAAAGATATTATATTTATATGCACTTAATAAAAAAACATATATGAACATAACAAAATGTGTTACCCCTGATAAAATCAACGGCTTGTTCTAAGCCATAAATATCTCTGTCACAATCGTCCTTTGCTAGCATCCCTAACGACACATGCGGAAGTATATCCATGCGATTGTTGATATGGTCTAACGTATAAAGCATTGTCTCTAAAGCCTGAATACCTCCTTGACTCATTATAGCACCGCACGTGAGTTCCTCGCTTCTCTCGTGCACCATATGTAAGGCTCCAATTATAATATCCCCATCTATTGACACAGAAAGCTCCTTACGGGGCCATGTAAAATTACCATGTGCACCTATGTAATAAATGGATTTTTCTCGCGGATAAGCACTATGAATAAAGTTTAAAAAATATACAATAAATACTGTTAAAATTGCCAAGAAATTAAACACTTCCATTATCGTTTTTATACCACAGACATCACCTCTGAAAAAGTCCTACAATTCAAGGGAGAACTCGTTCTTTTAACACTGTAAGCGTCATTACACTAGCGTCAATCAAAGAAAATAGCCTGTCTGGAGACACTACAGCAACTTACTGGCGCGAAATGAGAGTCTTTTGTTATTTCTCCTTCATTTTTTTATTTGATACGTCAGATATCCTTTTAATCAAGACATCGCCTGATGGAATCACGGCGGCTTAAAGAAAGGATTGTAATCTTAACAATTTTTGGCTAAGCTTTCGTTCAGCAATAAAGTCGTTAACATCCATAAATAAGTAGATGCACAATTATTTTCTATTCACAAAAATTGTTTACTCATTTACAATTAGCAAAATCTTTCATTCAATCTCCTCTTCTAAATCATTTTAAAATCATTCTTAATATTACATTAATAGTTTAATATCGTTATATTTACAGTAATTATCTGTACTTAATTTTAACATATAAGTACAACATCGTTTAAATTCAAAATAAAAAAAGAAAAACAACAGCTATTATTTTGCCTCGTAGCTTCCCAAAACCATTCTGTTAAATGGAAGGAAAGTACATTTAACGCCCAGCTTTATTCTATCATGTAGTAAACAGCTTTGATATCGGCAGATGTGCGCGCGTTTTCACCAAACAGTCAACAGGTCCGCTCCAATAATATTTCCATAATAGTGTTTGTTCTTGCGGTGTGAGATAAAAGCCATTGGTTTAAATCAGCTACAAGCAAAAAGTCTTCTCCATTAAATTTCCAATTTGTTGTAAAAACATTTGAAGGAGAACTGAGGCATTGCGTTGCATTTTAACTCTCATAATATGTCCTTTTATCGGAACAAGACAGTCTTTTGGGAATGTTGACTGTTATTTTTTTCTATAACTTACACTAGATGTAGAAAAAAATCTATCTCAAGCTCAGGATTATCATATGAGCCGCGTCACAACAAAACCAATAATAGTGTGTTTGCGACCAGCATGGATCCAGACCAGCCTGCGCTTCCGCGCAGTCTGATCAGAATCCATGCTGTTCGTTTATCAAGAAACTGATAGCGAACAGCATGAATCCTGACCAGACTGCGCGGATGCGTAGGCTAGATTGGTCCCTGGCGGTCGCAAACACACTATGTTGGTTTTGTCGTGACGCGGCTCATATGTTATATCAAATCTCAGTCTGAGTGTTGATAATAAAATATTTAAAATTTTGCCGTAAATTTTATATCTAAAAGTATGGAGTTCTAAAAGATATAGCGAGGATATCATTTTAACAAGTTTAATTTCGTTTGATAATATTACGCAGTGCATTATTTTCATTTTTTATAAAAAAATAATAATAATAATAATAATAATAATAATAATAATAATATATTATTATTATTATTATTATTATTACTATTATTATTATCATTATTATTATTATTATTATTATATTATTATTATTATCGTTGTCGTTGTTTTTGTTATTATTGTTGCTATTATCATAATGTTTGATGCAACATGTTATTATAATATGTACTCTTTATTATGGAATTCAACTCCAAAAAATTCTCTGGCATAAAGACATAAAGTTTGTTGATGTTTTGCATTGGCTGAAGAATATTTTTTTTTAAATTATGGTTATGCTGTTTATCGCAATAGAATCTGAATCAAGTGTATAAACCACGTGTATCATAGGCATTATTATGAAATATAAGAGTGAAGATTTTTGTGTGAACTATCATCTTGTAACAGATCAGTCAGATACTGTTTATAATTTATCAGCAGTTCTGTAATATGAGATCAAAAAATAACACAGTTTTCCTGTTACAAGCAAGTTGTTACAAAAATAAGTATTGATAAAGCGCCAAACCTTGTTAATTAACTAAGTCTAAAATCTAATATAAATTACCCGGTATTGAGCTCAGCCTTCATATTTCTATAAATTCACATAACGTAATATCTAAATAATGATGCGATATTTGAGAAATGGTTATAAAGAGAGGCCAGGACGAGATAAGCTAATAAGGCTTTAATCAAGCAAATTCGTCAACATTTTACCTGTGTTTAATACTATCATTATTTTTGTTATTCTATAAAGAGGCTAACATAAACATGTTATGTTCATCTCTTATGATACGTGATACCTTAGGTACGAGTGCAATAACTGTAATTTTGCCATAAAAATTGTATGAATTGATATTTTATATTGCGTACTCTTACTTTACAATACGACATGTTGACGCTTGTGTGGCTCTTTACTTAGACTAGAACTGTACACACAGTAATTCACTCGTGTGCGACTTTAGTAGTAAGCCTTTTTACAAATCAAAGGATTGTCATTAAACTCTGATGGAAAATAGTCGGCATTCACAATTATTTTGTTTTGGAAAAAATAATTATTTATATTACAACAATTTTAAAATACAAATTTACATACATATGTATTAAAGTAGTCAAATTGTTAAAATTCTACTATCTTTCTGACTTATAAGCGCTATCTTTTAATCTAACTCCTACCATGCTCAAGATCAACCTTTAGATTAAAAGGAAAAAATACTAAACGCACGTTTGACATTTCTTACGAATTACAAATATGGATAAGTCTGCCCAAAAATATATCATATTTGTCCCAAATTTAATATTTTAATATCTCTGTAAATAAGGAATTGATAAAACAATACACAAACCTACGTCTTGTAACTCAGCGATTAATATGAAAGGTCTTGCAAGATTATCGCAATAAACAAAAAGAGAACAAAAATCACGATGTATTACGATATTGGCATTTAACATCCGAATAAGCAAACAAAATCTTAAGCTAATTGTCCTGTACTTTTATTTGTTTCTGCCTCCAGACATGATCTTGCAAACGTTATGATGAGGTATATATATAATCTTTTATTCCACTTTTCAGTGACTGATATAACAATTAATTAACACATTTACATGAGAACATAACATAATATCATACGATTACTGATTATATACACGAAAAGCATGTCATACACAATGTCATACATTAAATATAGAGATACAATATATAGAATTATAACAACCTGCATACACAATGTTAGCTTATTAATAAGCACATGATATAGTGTCAATGTTCGACATAATGGTATTTACTGAGTATTTTTTTATGCACTTTTACTAAATATTTTCCCGATTACATTTATAACTTATCGAAAACACGAAATATAAGTGTCATGTAAAGGAACATTTAGTATGGATTTATTATATTGCATTTAACCTTAGAAGTCTAAGATAAACATCCTCTCATGGAAAATGTTATTAGAATGTTCTAGAGGTTACTTTTTATATTCCATTGTTAGGTCGTGAACGTATTTACAACATAGGTTGGTGAAGCCTTTTGGAGTTCTGGATTAATACCAAAGACAGCCAATAAATTGGAATCAAAGAGTCCTCGCAAGAATGCTTCCGAGTTAATTCTAAGAAAATAGCTGCAAACTTCAGAGCTAAATTTCTGATCAATTGAATCTGTAAAGCGTGTCCGTTCACGTGTATATGTATCACATTCAGCTAAGATATGTCTGTTTATATCACTAGTTTCTTGTAGACATTTTGTACAGGAATAACTTGTATAAAACTGTCGATATAGAAGTATTTTCGTTGCACTTATAGCATGTTTAATCTCACTGTTTGTATTTGAAAAACAGCCATAAATGTAAAGGCGTTACTGATTGATGAACTGCTATAAATCTGTCAAAATCTCTATCACTGTTAATTCTTTGTTGCCACATGTTGTTTTGTGTATGTGTAATTGCCTTTTTAATAGTATTTTTCCACGAGTATTTGCATGGAAAATGTGCATGCTTCATGTAGTCAGAAATGAAATGGAATAATCCGTATTTGTACAATAGTCTGCATATTTCGGGAACAAAGCCGCGTTGGTTACAATAACCTTTCATAACAAATAAGTTAAGTCTGTAATTAAACAGTTTTCTTGACAGATAGTGTGTTGGTATAGTACACAGTTTTTGTAGGAAGGTTAGCTTTCTCTGGTCTATGTCAGCTTCAATAGTAAACCATCTCAGTGTGCTCAGAGCCATGTCCGTTCTAGTTGACTGTGGGAGATGTTGTATTTGTTTCGCTGCAATCGTTCAAAATCGTTGGATCTTTACAATGTCAGTATTTGAAATGTTATGCCATAGTTCAGCCCCATAGAGAAAGGTTGAAAATGATACTTTTTTTACTAATGATGCTAGGGTCAGTGGATTTATATCACCAACATTGTTTTCTAGGGATAATATTGAAAAAAGTGACGATTGTCCTTTATGTATACGTTGATCGATTGTATCTGTTACACTTAATGTCTTATTAAGTTTAATTCCAACATGCACAACGGTATCACATGATGATATTTCAGAATGACCAAAGTTTGCTTGAAATATATTGTCAGAAATTTTTCCGCCAAACTTCAATACACAACATTTGCTATAGTTAAATTCATATCCCTATGTATTTGCGTATGTGTTAACAATAGCAAGCTGATTCTCTAGTGATGTTAACGATGGACTTAATAGTGTCAAATCATCGGCAAGTGTTGGATTGCCACATGCAATATTACCGGTTATAATTCCATGTTTGCAAATTTCAAGATTTTGTAAAAGCTCATCAATAAAAAGTAGGTAGCTCCAAGTAGACATTATCCCGCCCTGTCGAATGCCCTGCAAAACTGGGAATATATCTGACGTAACGCCATTAACGGTGACGCAGTCAAATATATCTTTATAACTGTTAATTATGAGTCGCAGAAATTTACCTTTGATTCCTAAATTATGCATTTTCATGATAATGGCACTGTGTCTCACATTGTCAAATGCACCTGCAGTATCTAGGAAAGCGGCATACACACTAGAGTTACTCTCTGTGTATGATAGTACAGCTTCTTGTAGATTGAAAGATGCGGTTACTGGTCCTAAATGTTTTTGATACGCATTTTGTTGTGCGCTCGGAAATTTTAGCTGCTTTGAGCTGTCCATGTTGTTAGACGATGATGAAGCACTCGTTCAAATAGTTTATAAATAACTGGCAGAAGGGTTTATTGGTCGATAACTTTTTGGTTCTGTTCTAAGTTTCCCCTCCTTATGTATTGGAATTATTACTCCAGATTTGCATGCTCCAGGAATATAATTACATTCGAGCATTATGTTGAAAAGTTTTAACAAGTATGAAGCTAATGTTTCACCTCCATGAATGATGTGCTCGGTTGTAATAGAGTCAAGACCGGTGCTTTTCTACATTTCATATCACGAAAACAGTCTATCACTCGTTCATGGTAATTTCATTTGTTAAAATGTCATCTTCTGAATAGTCATCGCTTTCTTCGAACATTCTAACACTTTCATCGAGATTATTCAAAAAAATATTGTCAAAGCGTTCATTATTTTTCGGGGTGAATACATTGGCGTAATAGTCTCTGAAAGTTTGCGCAATTTTAGCAGGTTCTCGAGTAAGATGGTCTCCACGAGAGATCTCATTAACTGGATTAGATCGTTTACCTTTTCTGCGTTTAATTAAACTCCAAAAGAGCCTCATATCACATTCAGCAGTTTCATTTAGGTCATCATAGTATTTTTTATTAACATCCGAAATAGCGTTTTTCTGAGCATTTATGAATATGCGTTTTGCCGCTTTGTAGTTTGTAAAAAACACATTTTCTCTTCCTCGTGGTTTGCCTTGTTGAAGCCATTTCAAGCGCTCAGTCTTTTGTCGTTTATATGCAGCCTTAACATCTGTGTTCCAGTACGGTTTAACATGATTGTTAAATTTACTTATAGGAAGTAACATATCAGAACAATGTTTTATGCATGTAACAACATGTCTATATAAATGCTCAATATTTTCTATTGTATAGCTCAAATTTGAGATGTCTAATTCTGATAACATCGTATTGAGTAAATTGGCATATGCTAAGAGATTATCAGGTTTACACTTGCTCCATGCTACATATGGAGTATGAGAGACATATATATGAGTCAATGGTAAAACACATTTAGTAAGTATCGGTAAATGGTCTGAAACAGAACAACATGCATCATCAAACACATGGCAAGATTTAACAATATCATATTGTGACTTACTAAATATAATATAGTTTAAAGTTTTTTGAGTAGGGCGAAAAGTATACTTTTCTCCACTAGTTTCACAAAGTTTTAGATTATTTATGCTTAGAAATTGTTTATAGCTTTGCACTCTGTTGCGATGTGTCTGTATTTCATTGTCTATATCAACATTCATATCACCACAATAAATGACATTTCCTTCAGCAGAGTATAAATCATGTAATCCTTGTAAAGCATCTAAATGTTGTACATAATCTTCAAATGTATAATTAACAGATGGCATGTATATACAGAACAAAAATGTTGGAATAGAGTTTTCTTGTGATATTTGAATGCCTAAAATGCGACTTAAATTCGCGTTCGGTAAGATATCGACATTAAAATTTAACGATTTTTTTATGTAAGATGCTTACACCACCTTTACCACATTTCATGTTTGAGTCAACAGTTTCACAAATAGTGTGTGCACGATAATCTGAGTGGATTGTTTCTAAAAAAGTGTTTACAGTTGGGTTTGAGTTTATGTTCTACTAAACATGCAAAATCAATGTCATGTGTGTCTAGTAGGTAGCTTATAGAGCCCGCAGACGACATTGCACCGCGAACATTCCATGTAAGAATATTACAAGAAAACGTTTTGTTTGTAGAAACTATTGTGAGATAGTGTAATGCTGTGGATAACAGTAGTAATACATATATTTTACTCAACATAGTTTTCTTCATAGTTTTGCTCTTTGTTGTTGTAGTTCGTGTAAAATTTGGACTCCCATTTTGCTTCCGAGTACCAGCGACGGCAATAGACTTTACGCGGCCAGAAGTCTCTATTTTCAACAACACGGCAATCAGATTGGTATATTGTAAGTTTAGCCGCAAGCGATCCGCGTTTTGTATTAATAAGCTTAACAGCGGCTGGTGTAACATTTTTACTTTTGAGATATTCAATTATCCCTTCCTTGTTCGAATATGTAGCTATACCACCGACATAGTATCTACGCGTGCGCCTTGAGTGGACACTTTCGAATATAGGTTCATGTTTGTCATGGTTATCTGTGTTGTGCTGCGCGTTTTGAAAGTTTTCGAAATTTGAGTTTGTGTCTTGTCTTTCGTTGCGGTTATACGCAGTATGATCTGGCGGTGAAGAATAATCATTGCTTTGTCGTTTTGAAACCATTACTGGTATTAAACGACCAGAATTATTGGCAGTTTGTTTTCGTGGTTCTTTACCCAATGACGTCGATGTATCGTTTCGGTTTGTTGAGCTTTTGTTGTTCTCTGATTTCTTTGCAGCAAGTGATGCGAAAAGCGAAGTTATATCTGAGTCAGTTAGAGTCGTATTTCTATCTTCGGTATTGTTTTCCTTTGACTGGTGTTGCTTGTTTGTGCCAGAAGCTATCTCAGCGTAGGATGCCCTTATGTGAGGTTGTTGTTGTAGCGTCGGTTGTTGTTGTTGGCGACGTTCTGCATGAGACACATCGTCTGATTGTTTTGAAAGTGATGAATTTCTGTCATTTGTTGATTCCCTTAGTCTCCGATTTTCAATCGTAGAATCTGTTGATTGCTTTTTCAGAGAAGCGATTTCTAAGTTCAAAGACTTAAGTGTTTGCTTCAAAACAGAATTTTCGTTTTTCACAGTGTTCATGTCTTGCTGTATTAACTGGATACATGATCTCAATTCGGCTAACTCCTGCTGAACCGTTTTGCTACATTGCATAGGTTGTAGATCATATTCATCTTTTTTTTTTCGGATTTTGTCTGTGCTCTTCGCTTAATAAAAACATCGTTTAATACACGAGGGTCTTTGTTATTAATGAAGTCTTGTAATGCATAGCAATCGCTAGCGTATCTTTCACAGCTTTCTTTCGCGATTGTCGTCCTTTATGTGAAACTGTCAAAGATACGGTCATAACTTTATTCGTATTCATCTTCTAAGTTCTTCAATATAATACACAACTGAGTCATTATTTTCTTGTCATTATTTCTCGCTTGTAATATTTTGAATCACCAAGCTAGACCGTCTAGAAATATAGATAACATCTGATAAGAATACTAATCAGACAAAGAAATATATGTTGACATTTGAAAGACAACACATCCCTAGAACATAAACATTTTTTCTCTCTTTATTTCTTGTCCAATTGCATATATTTTGTGACTTACTACGTGACCTGATATATGTAAAAACAAGGTGGGATCAAGATAAAGAAGTATTAGTCAACGTAAACATACTCGCGGACTGGCTACAGTTTTCTGACAACAGGGATATGCTACATTTTCAAGGGTTTTTCTTTTCCTCTTTTAAATTAATTCCATTTTTTTTTTGTATTTCGTTTTCTTTACTGTGTTTTTTTATTTGGTTGTTTTTTTTTCAAGTGGTAAATGTAAGCTACCATCCATGTCCAAACCAACCCCTTCCCCCAAACACTAGCACCACACCACGTTTCCCTTCTAGTACATGTACATATAATGTTAGTTATCTATGCATTTACTTTGTGTTGAAATCAAAAGAAACAATCAAATTTTAAAGACTGAGTTTCGATACAGAATGATTTTGAATAAAATATCTTATTAATCACACAAGAAACTCAAAAAAAAAGAAAGTACAATTGTTTAACACAGTCGACGAAATTGATGATAATGTATGAAAAAAATATCTTAATAATATTTCATTTGAAATTTGATAAACTCGTCCTATATTTATTTAGAGGAAACGGTCCGATTCAACGTTAAATAAATAAGTGAGTGAATCAGCAGTATGAGGGTGGGATTTTGGCTCAGACGTAACTTAATGCGCCGAATTAAAGCAGGCAAATAATGCAAAAGCTTAGTCTCAAGCACCATCTTGAGACAGACATAAATTGGATTACGGTATGAACTTATTTGGCAGTTTGTAATGATATAGTTTTTTTTTTCGAATCACTACAAATAAGATCACTTGCCGACTTAGTCTTGCATATACATATATACACTGTATACGAGGGTTGTCCCAAAAGTCCGTGACAAATTTAATAGCCGGTTCATTTTTACTGCCAATAAAAATAATTCACACATATAACAGTTAAGTTTATTATTTAACATTACAACAAATCATTTACAAAAAAATACTCTAGTTACTTAGACATTTTCAGTATTAACGACATTGGTTTGAGTTGCCGGCACACGTCAAATAATTTACATTTTGTTATGAATAGGCTAAAATTAATTACGTATATTTTAAATATCTGATGATGTGTCTGAACAATGTCACGTTGACTTCATCTGCTGCTATGTTTAAATCATCTCTGAAAATTTTAGTGAAATAACTTAAGAAACGAAAAAGATAGTAATAAATGAAAATATCTCATATAAAATAGGAAAGTTAAAATGGCGACGTTCGAAGAATTTGCGGCGCAGTGAACAGGTCACTCAGGTTTCGTGACTATTTCGAGATGACACATGTTACGATTTTCAAGAAAATCAAGTTTATCAAGAAACTGATAGCGAACAGCATTAATCCTGACCAGACTGCGCGGATGCGTAGGCTAGATTGGTCCCTGACAGTCGCAAACACACTATGTTGGTTTTGTCGTGACGCGGCTCATATGTTATATCAAATCTCAGTCAGAGTGTTGATAATAAAATATTTAAAATTTTGCCGTAAATTTTATATCTTAAAGTATAGAGTTCTAAAAGATATAGCGAGGATATCATTTTAACAAGTTTAATTTGGTTTGATAATATTACGCAGTGCATTATTTTCATTTTTTTTATAAAAATAATAATGATAATAATAATAATAATAATAATAATATTATTATTATTATGATTATTATTATTATTATTATTATTATTATTATCGTTGTCGTTGTTTTTGTTATTATTGTTGCTATTATTATTATGTTTGATGCAACATGTTATTATAATATGTACTCTTTATTTTGGAATTCAACTCCAAAAAAATCTCTGGCATAAAGACATAAAGTTTTTTGATGTTTTGCATTGGCTGAAGAATATTTTTTTTTTTTAAATTATGGTTATGCTGTTAATCGCAATAGAATCTGAAACCAAGTGTATAAACCACGTGTATCATAGGCATAATTATGAAATATAAGAGTGAAGAATTGTTTGTGAACTATCATCTTGTAACAGATCAGTCAGATATTGTTTATAATTTATCAACAGTTCTGTAATTTGAGATAAAAGAATAACACAGTTTTCCTGTTACAAGCAAGTTGTTACAAAAATTAGTATTGATAAAGCGCCACACCTTGTTAATTAAGTAAGTCTAAATTCTGATGTAAATTACCCGGTACTGAGCTCAGCCTTCATATGTCTATAATTTCACATATTATTAATGTTATATGTAAATAATGTTGCGATATTTGAGAAATGGTTATAAAGAGAGGCCAGCACGAGATAAGCTAAAAAGGCTTTAATCACGCAAATTTGTCAACATTTTACCTGTGTTTAATACTATCATTATTTTTGTTATTCTATAAAGAGGTTAATATAAACATGTTATGTTCATCTCTTATGATACGTGATACCTTAGGTACGAGTGCAATAACTGTAACTTTGCCATAAAAATTGTATGAATTGATATTTTATATTGCGTACTCTTACTTTACAATACGACATGTTTACGCTTGTGTGGCTCTTTACTTAGACTAGAACTGTACACACAGTAATTCACTCGTGTGCGACTTTAGTAGTAAGCCTTTTTACAAATCAAAGGATTGTCATTAAACTCTGATGGAAAATAGTCGGCATTCACAATTATTTTGTTTTGGAAAAAATAATTATTTATATTACAACAATTTTAAAATACAAATTTACTGTCACAAAGTGAAAGTACGTTTGTAAAATATTGCATTATATTTTCACGCCGAACCTCATTTTTACTATATATTCATTGATGTGAGATTGCATCAACTTTTGTTCAATTTAGAGTTTTCGGGTGAAATTATTATTTAGAGTATTTTTATGGTTTGCATAAATTTCCATGTCTCAATTTAAACATTTTGCCGTTTATTTCACAAAAATCCTTTCAGTAATAAGAAAGTTACATTTTTGTTTTATGAACCAAATATATGTATTATGTCTGTATTTGAAAGACGGGCCTTTATTTTACATAACTATTTTTCCCGCCGTCCCAGCTTTATTTCGTGCAAATCGATTTTTCATGTTTAGCACGATCTGTTTTCCCGCTCAGTACTCAGTAGTTTGCTATATAATGACTAAATTTTAAGTGACATATTGCAATGCATTGGACGTTATACAGGTCACTATGACGGTGACAGACAAATTATATTTGTTATAAAATTACAGCTTGTACAAGGTAAATTTAATTTTCTAGTGATTTTGTTTCATAAATTTTTGCTATTTCGTAAAATACTATTTTCTATTAGAATTATAGTTTATTTGATTCAGGTTTAGTTATTTGGCAGTAATTTATTGTTTTCTAAATTTTCAAAATTTTTGCAGATTAAATTTTAAAAGCTCTTTTTATTCTAGTGTTTCGCTATTGCAAATTTATACCGAGACATGTTAATTGATGTATGTTAATTGAAGTTTTAATTATATTGTAATTGTATGGGAGCCGTGAATATTTTATAGATATATATATATATATCTATTCATAAATAATTTATTATGGTTCTACCGTATTTGTGCAACTTTGTGTAAATTGCTGCAGTATCGTAATGATGTTTTTCAATCAATTTAATTTTCGTTATAATCTTACTTCATTTCATTTATCATCAGTTTTTGTTATAAGTAAATACAACGTATCAAAACTAACGTATCTCGAGAGAAGGATCTTCAGTGGCATGATTTTGGAAGACGTTTATTTATTGGTGGTTATTATGTGGCGTATATTTGAATATATTTGCAACGCAGCATTATGCGGATGTGATTGAATTTTTGTTCCACGGAATGTATGGTGTACTTTAGTGGACATTTTGTTTGTTCAAAGAAGCACGTTATTTTATTGGAAACCGACAAAGGTCGAGTCTTTTCCAAGGGACTTTATTATACCCTTATGTTTGATTATCATGGAACTTATCATGTTTTATACTTTGTAGCTTCTTATTTGAGGACACACCCGAAGATGACACGGGCCCTCCACACGTATGTCCATGGCTAAAGGGTGACGCATGCCCTTGTTTAGGATCCTATCAACTGTGCCAACACTGTAGGAAGTACAGTTACGCTTGATAAGATTTTATACAAGACGCCCGCCATTGTGACGAATTTTGTTTAACAACGCCACCACTTTATTGATACATCATGACAGAAACTTTACGGGAGAAATAGACTGAGATACGTTGATAGTGTTTGTTTGTGCAGTGACTTATCATAGTAGTTTATCATATACAATCATTTTTCATTTATAAATATTCATTTCTGTAAATAAATTTGTATATATTTTTCTGTTCTGAGTTGTTGGTTGTTTTAGATAGCAATTGTGGTCGGCCTGGTATCCCATCGTAGTCCCTATTGTGACATTTGGTGACCTCGACGTGATTGGATACCGGTTGACTATAGTTGTTATCTGAAACAAACCACACTCATTTTACTGCAGCTAGGTTATATAGCTAACACTAGAAATTTTGGTTTTTATTTTAAGTAAAAAGTTTTATTTACAATTAAAAATTTAGTTTACTTAAAGGTAGTTAAATTTTGTATCACTTTTAATTATTTTCTTTTTTTTATATTTCGTGTGATTATAATTTCTTAACATTTTCAGATTGATACCGTGACAAATGAAACGGACTTGTGTGTGTGACAGCTATCCAGCTGAGAGGTTATAACAGCCACACAGACCCGACAGTGGACGTTTGGACGTTTAGGGTGAGTTCGTTCCATTTTCCTCCTTTTAGGTGTCACTTTATGATGAAACCACCAGTTTTGTAATCTGAAAGTGACCTTTCGGTAAAACACCGGAAGTACATATATACACACATACACTCTGCAATTTAAGGTACTACCCGCCTTGTGTACTTTTTCTAGATAAAGAAACTGTGTCTGTTATCTAGGTGAACATTTTATTTATTGTGTCAATTACAATTTTACTTTGTGTTTACTTTGTGTCTGTAGTATATTGAAACTGGCCATATACCTTTTATATTTTTGCACTGTGGGGAAAGTGCTACGCGACATTGAGTTTTGGGTCGTAGTTTGGACTTTGAAGTTTAAAGTATTTGAATAGTTTTAATTATTGCCTACTGTCTACTGTACACTTAAGATTATTATTATACAACCTTAGTGAGATACTTAGATGAGTTTGAAACTTCGTGTTTGTAGTGGTGAGGTATAGTGTTTAGAATATATGATACATTGTTTATTTTAGTACTGTGTACAGTGAAGGTACATTGTGTTTATAGCGCTAGAGTGATAAATGCGTTTAATTATATGGTGTTACACTGAAGTGTAGTGTTATAGTGCACCGTGATTAGTGAATATAGCGTTTTGTGTTTAAGGGTTGTAGTGTTACCCTTTAATGATACTTTGATATCATTGTTCTACCTCACGGTAAGATTTTACTTGTATCCTAAGTTGTTGTTGTAGTAGTGTTACAGTGTAGGAATATACATAGTAAGTTCAAGATGACTAGTGTAAATGAGTTGATGAAGGTAGGTCAGGAGTTAGGATATACAGATGAGGCTTTGAGAAACTTTGTTAAAGAGGAGCAAGCAAGGGAGCGTGAAGAAAGACATAGTAGGTTAGAAGCTGAGAAGGAACGTATAGAAGCTGAGAAGGAACGTTTAGAAGCTGAGAAGGATAGGTTAGAATTAGAAGCTAGGTTAGCAAAAGAGAAGTTAAGTAATGAGAAAGAGAAGTTAGATTATGAGTTTAAGATTTCTAGGGAGAAGTTAGATTATGCTCGTCAGTTAGAAAGAGAGAAGGAGGAAGCCGAAACTAGGAAGTTAGAAATAGTGATAGAAATGGAAAAAGAGAAGTTAAGTAATGAGGCTAGGGTTGCAAAGGAGAAGTTAGAAATAGCTCGTCAGTTAGAAAGAGAGAAGGAGGAAGCAGAAGCTAGGAAGTTAGATACAGAATATAAGATGAAGATAGAGTTAGATATGTTAGGTAAGAAGAGTGTAGGTAAGGTTAAGGTTAAGATGACTCCATTTGACGAAAAGATTGATTCTATGGATGCGTATTTGAATGTTTATGAAACTTATGCGTCTGCTCAGAATTGGGAACATGAAATGTGGTCACTAAACTTACCGTTTTTGTTAAAAGGTACTGCTAGGGAGGTATTTGATAGACTTCCATTAGAAGATAGGACGGATTATGATAAGCTGAAAAGATGCTTTGTTAAGGCAGTTTGAGTTGACTGATGATGGGTATAAGAAGAAGTTTAGGACTGAAAGGCCCCCGTGAAAATGAGACTTTTTGTTATGTTCCTAGCTAGAATTTCTAGATACTTAGCATGGTTGGTTAAGATTGAGTAAGGTGGAGAAGACTTATGAAAAGTTGTTAGACTTCATAGTAAGGGATCAATTTTTAGATATCTGCAATAGAGAACTATATCAGAACCTTAGTAGTAAGAAGTTGTTTTCAGCCCGTGAAGTAGCGGAAGATGCAGATTTGTTTGCCAAAACTAGAGGAGGTCCGAAGTATGTAGTGAATCATGGAATTAAAGAAAGAGCTAAGCCTTATGCACTGCCGAGTAGACCTGTAGATAGAAATCAAGGTAGTAGTTATCGTATGCAAAGAGGTAACGATAGACTGGTAAATAGAGGTAGAGCATATCAGCAGTATGAAGGTTATAAATGCACATATTGTGGTCGTTTAGGGCATACAGCATTTTTCTGTAGAAATAAGGCTACAAATAAAGCTAACGCAGCGGAAGACATAAAACCGAACTCAATGAATCCAAGTAAGAATGATAATAGTTATCAGGGTAATAGAAGGCGAGGAGGTTATAGAGGTAGGAGTAGAGGTAGAGGAAGAAATAGAGATGCAGATTCGAAAATTTCGATGCCGAGATCAGATAGTGGTAGTAGTTTGATAGAACTTGGGGATTTTGAAGACGTGGGTACAGTTACTATAAATTCATGTCCGACAACTAGAGGTATATGTAATGGTAAAGCTATAGTTGCAATGAGAGATACTGGGTGTACATGTGTCATAGTACGAAGGAATTTGGTAAATGCAAATCAATTATTAGGGAAGTCCAGACGATGTAAGTACATTGATGGTAGTGAGCACAGATTAGACATGGCGTTAATTGATCTTGATTGTCCATATTACAGGGGTACTGTAGAAGCACTATGTGTAGATAATCCTACAAATGATGTAATTATCGGTAACATAGAGGGTGCTGTAGAACCAAATTTTGGTAAGTTAGCTTCAGCAGTAGAAACGAGATCGCAGAGTAAAGTTAAAGCTCATAGAAGACTTAAAGTTCCTTCACAGATTTTAGACATCACTAATGTAGAGTTTGTAGAGAAGCAGCAGGCAGATAGTACATTAGATGGATGTAGAAATAAAGCAGAGGAAGGTACTGTTAGAAACTGTAGAGGTAAAGGGCAAGTGAATTTCAGGTCAGGAATAAGATGTTGTTTAGAGAGTTTACGGCAGGAAATGGTGACGTAAGTAGGCAGTTAGTTGTTCCTAAGGATCTTAGGGAGACTGTGTTAAAAGTAGCGCATGACTCGCTTTTGGCAGGACATCTTGGTATTAGGAAGACAAGTGATAGAGTCTTAGGGGAGTTTTATTGGCCAGGTGTTCTTGTAGAGGTTAGACGATATTGTCAGTCTTGTGATATTTGTCAACGTACTATTTCTAAAGGTAGAATAAGTAGGGTAACTTTTAGGTAAGATGCCTTTGATTGATACTCCTTTTAAGAGAGTTGCCGTTGATATTGTTGGTCCGATCGAACCTATGACTGATAGGAAGAACCGATATATTTTGACCATGGTAGACTATGCTACCAGATATCCTGAAGCAATTGCATTGCCTAGTATAGAGACTGAAAGAGTAGCCGAAGCATTAGTTGACATGTATAGTAGATTGGGTGTTCCAGAGGAAATGCTTACAAGATTGTGGATCACAATTTACTTCACAGATTATGAATGAGGTTAGTAGGTTGCTATCTCTTAGACAGTTAACAACTACACCGTATCATCCGATGTGTAATGGTTTAGTGGAGAAATTTAATGGTAGTTTAAAGCAGATGTTGAAACGGATGTGTAGTGAAAGACCTACAGATTGGGATAAGTATTTGAATGCTATGTTGTTTGCGTATCGGGAAGTTCCACAAGAGAGTTTAGGATTCTCGCCATTTGAATTGTTATATGGACGTAGTATAAGAGGTCCAATTACCATTTTGAGAGAGTTATGGTCAGGAAAAACAGAGAATGACGAAGTTTAAGACAACTTATCAGTATGTAGTTGATTTGCAAGAAAGACTAGAAAGTACATGTAAGATAGCACAGCAGGAGTTAGAGAAGAGCAGTATTAGATATAGAAAGTATTACAACAGGAAAGCTAGAGATAGAACTTTTAAGAAGGGAAGTAAAGTACTGGTTCTTATACCTACAAAACGCAATAAGTTGTTGTTACAATGGAAAGGGTCCATTTGTAGTTTCCGAGGTCGTGAACAAATTAGATTATCGGATAGACATAGGTAACAATAAGATCAAAACTTTCCATGCCCAATATGCTGAAGGAGTATGTTGAAAGAAATTTTCGAACCAGAACGAGGTGCATTGGCAAAGGTAAGTGCAGCTGTTGTAGAAGCGGAAAATGGGTATGATAGATTAGAGGAAGATGATAGTTTAGAAAACAAGTTACCAAGATGATAGTGACATATTGTTATGTCCATTGAAGAAAGGTTCAGAGACATATAAAGATGTTCAGGTCAATCCTGACTTACAAACAGATTGTAAGACTCAGATTGCAACCTTGTTAAAGAAATTTTCAGATGTTTTAACAGATATACCCGGAAATACGTCATTAGTTCAGCATGACATTAAGTTGACTACGTCAGAACAGGTAAGGACTAAGGGTTATCCTATTCCTTTTCACTCACAGCAGATAGTAAAGGAAGAAGTTGATAAAATGCTAGAGTTGGGAGTTATCGAACCTTCTAACGCTCCGTTTTCTAGTCCAATTGTCCTTATCAGGAAAAAGGATAACACGATTAGGTTCTGTATTGATTTTAGACAGATCAATAAATGCACAGTATTTGATGCGGAACCGATGCCCAATATGGAACAGATATTTTCGAAATTATCAAAATACAGGTATTTTTCGAAAATTGACCTTAGTAAAGGATACTGGCAAGTTCCTTTGTCTGACAATGCAAAACCTTTGACCGCATTTGAAACCCCGTCGGGACTTTTTTCAATTCCGGAAAATGCCCTTTGGTTTAGTCAATGCCCCTGCAACATTCTGTAGACTGATGAGAAAGGTTTTTGAAAGATCTAGATCACTCAGATAGTTTTATAGATGATATTTTGGTCTATACAGTCACATTGCCAGAGCATATCAATGCATTGTATGAGTTATTTACCCAATTAAGAGAGTCTAGGCTTACTGCTAGACCGTCCAAAGTGTTTCATATGTTTTTTGAAAAATTGGAATGTTTAGGTCATATGATAGGAGGTAGTAAGTCCATTGAACCTGTTCTCAGTAAGGTCAAGGCAATTCAGGAGACCGAGAGACCCACGACTAAGCGAGGAGTCCGGCAATTTTTAGGGGTTGTGTCTTGGTACCGGAAGTTCATCCCTAACTTTGCCGCCATTGCTGTTCCGTTGACCGATTTGACAAAAAAGTTTCAACCAAATCGTATTGAATGGGGTGAAAGTCAGGAAAAGGCTTTTCAGACTCTTAAGGCTAGTTTGACCGGTCCGCCCATTTTGAAATTACCAGATTTAGACAAGATATTTATTCTCAGAGTTGATGCTTCTGATTGTGGATTGGGATCTGTATTACTTCAAGAACAAGGTGAGGAGAAATTTCCAGTAGCTTATGCCAGTAGAAAGTTGTTACCAAGAGAACAGAAGTATTCTGTAATAGAGAAGGAGTGCCTTGGTATTGTTTGGGCAATTTCTAAATTTCACAGATACTTGTTTGGTAAGGAATTTATTCTAGAGACAGATCACCAGCCGCTTTTGTATCTTAACAAGGCAAAGTTAAGTAACTCTAGAATAATGAGATGGTCTTTGCTTTTGCAGCCATACAGGATGAGGATTAGAGCAATCCCAGGTAGAGAGAACATAGGTGCAGATTATTTAAGCAGGGTATAATGTAGAGTGTAGTGTAGTATTTATGGTGGTTATGAATATGGTGTACAGTATTTCTTCTTACATTTTTGCAATTTGTCGTTTTCACTTTGTTGTATTTAAAGAAAATTTATCAATTTTCTTATTTAAAGGGGGGCGTAAATGTCACAAAGTGAAAGTACGTTTGTAAAATATTGCATTATATTTTCACGCCGAACCTCATTTTTACTATATATTCATTGATGTGAGATTGCATCAACTTTTGTTCAATTTAGAGTTTTCGGGTGAAATTATTATTTAGAGTATTTTTATGGTTTGCATAAATTTCCATGTCTCAATTTAAACATTTTGCCGTTTATTTCACAAAAATCCTTTCAGTAATAAGAAAGTTACATTTTTGTTTTATGAACCAAATATATGTATTATGTCTGTATTTGAAAGACGGGCCTTTATTTTACATAACTATTTTTCCGCCGTCCCAGCTTTTATTTCGTGCAAATCGATTTTTCATGTTTAGCACGATCTGTTTTCCCGCTCAGTACTCAGTAGTTTGCTATATAATGACTAAATTTTAAGTGACATATTGCAATGCATTGGACGTTATACAGGTCACTATGACGGTGACAGACAAATTATATTTGTTATAAAATTACAGCTTGTACAAGGTAAATTTAATTTTCTAGTGATTTTGTTTCATAATTTTTGCTATTTCGTAAAATACTATTTTCTATTAGAATTATAGTTTATTTGATTCAGGTTTAGTTATTTGGCAGTAATTTATTGTTTTCTAAATTTTCAAAATTTTTGCAGATTAAATTTTAAAAGCTCTTTTTATTCTAGTGTTTCGCTATTGCAATTTTATACCGAGACATGTTAATTGATGTATGTTAATTGAAGTTTTAATTATATTGTAATTGTATGGGAGCCGTGAATATTTTATAGATATATATATATATATCTATTCATAAATAATTTATTATGGTTCTACCGTATTTGTGCAACTTTGTGTAAATTGCTGCAGTATCGTAATGATTTTTTCAATCAATTTAATTTTCGTTATAATCTTACTTCATTTCATTTATCATCAGTTTTTGTTATAAGTAAATACAACGTATCAAAACTAACGTATCTCGAGAGAAGGATCTTCAGTGGCATGATTTTGGAAGACGTTTATTTATTGGTGGTTATTATGTGGCGTATATTTGAATATATTTGCAACGCAGCATTATGCGGATGTGATTGAATTTTTGTTCCACGGAATGTATGGTGTACTTTAGTGGACATTTTGTTTGTTCAAAGAAGCACGTTATTTTATTGGAAACCGACAAAGGGTCGAGTCTTTTCCAAGGGACTTTATTATACCCTTATGTTTGATTATCATGGAACTTATCATGTTTTATACTTTGTAGCTTCTTATTTGAGGACACACCCGAAGATGACACGGGCCCTCCACACGTATGTCCATGGCTAAAGGGTGACGCATGCCCTTGTTTAGGATCCTATCAACTGTGCCAACACTGTAGGAAGTACAGTTACGCTTGATAAGATTTTATACAAGACGCCCGCCATTGTGACGAATTTTGTTTAACAACGCCACCACTTTATTGATACATCATGACAGAAACTTATACGGGAGAAATAGACTGAGATACGTTGATAGTGTTTGTTTGTGCAGTGACTTATCATAGTAGTTTATCATATACAATCATTTTTCATTTATAAATATTCATTTCTGTAAATAAATTTGTATATATTTTTCTGTTCTGAGTTGTTGGTTGTTTTAGATAGCAATTGTGGTCGGCCTGGTATCCCATCGTAGTCCCTATTGTGACATTTACATACATATGTATTAAAGAAGTCAAATTGTTAAAATTCTACTATCTTTCTGACTTATAAGCGCTATCTTTTAATCTAACTCCTGCCATGCTTAAGATCAACCCTTAAATTAAAAGTAAAAATACTAAACGCACGTAAGACATTTCCTACGAATTACAAATATGGATTTCTGAGGGATAATGTGCCTTTAAGTCTGCCCAAAAATATATCATATTTGTCTCAAATTTAATATTTCGATATCTCTGTTAAAGAATTGATAAAACAATACAAAAACCTACTTCTTGTAACTCAGCGTTTAATATAAAAGGTCTTGCAAGATTATAGCTATAAATGAAACAAAAAGATAGAAAAAACACGATATATTACGACATTGGCATTTAACATCCGAATAAGCAAACAAAATCTTAAGCTAATTGTCCTGTACTTTTATTTGTTTCTGCCTCCAGACATGATCTTGCAAACGTTATGATGAGGTAGAAAACAACCTTTAATAAATTGATAAAAGTATAATTAAAAGAAACATCAAGTAGAGAAGAATGCAGTATCTCACTGCATCGTCTTATGAACTTTTAAAGCAGAAATATTAAAAGTATTTGACTCCAATACTCGTACGACCTATAAGTATATATATAAAAGGTTAATTGTTTTGATTCTCAGGTTTATCGGAAGAAAAAAAACAGTGACAAACCCATTATGTGAAACTGTCAAAGATACGGTCATAACTTTATTCGTAGTAATCTTCTATGTTCTTCAATATAATAAGCAACTAAGTCATTATTTTCTTGTCATTATTTCTCGTTTGTAATATTTTGAATCACCAAGCTCGACCGTCTAGAAATATAGATAACATATGATAAGAATTCTAATCAGACAAAGAAATATATGTTGACATTTGCAAGACAACAAATCCCTAGAACATAAACATTTTTTCTCTCTTTTTTTCTTGCCGCATTGCATATATTTTGTGACTGACTACGTGACCCGAGATATAAAAAGGCAAGGTGGGATAAAAATAAAATAAGTATAAGTCGACGTAAACATACTCGCAGATTGGCTACAGTTTTCTGACAACAGGGATATGCTACATTTTCCAGCGTTTTTATTTTCCTCTTTATTTTCATTATTTATGTATTTCGTTTTCTTTTCTTTTTTTCTTTTTTTGTTTGTTTGGTTGTTCTTTTTTTTTATTTCAAGTGGTATTTAAGCTAACATCCATGTCCAAACCAACCCCTTCCCCCAACCACAAGCACCGCACCACGTTTCCTTTCTAGTTCATATACATATAACGTTATATTCCCTTTAATTTATCTATGCATTATCGACAATTACAAAACAAACACTCAGATTTTAAAAGACCGAATTTCCATACAAAATGACTTTGAATAAGATATCTTATTAATCACACAAGAAACTCAAAATTTGAAAGCACTATTGTTAAACACTGTCGACGAAATTGATGATATTTTCTAAAAGTAATATCTTAATATTTTTTCATTAGAAATTTGATACATTCGTCCTATATTTATTGAAAGAAAACATTCCGATTCAACGTTAAATAATAAGTGAGAGAATGTGTAACTTAATGCGCCGAATTAAAGCAAGCAAATAATGCAAAAGCGAAGTCGTAAGCACCATCTTGAGACAGACATAAATTGGATTACTATATGAACTTATACAACAGTTTGTAATCATTTTTCGAATAGCTACAAATAAGATCACTTGCCGACTTAGTCTTGCACATACATATATACACTATCAAAAAATAACCAAACAACACCGCCCATAGGATAATGGCAAATATACACTTACTTAAGTTTGCTTTACGGTTAATTTTCATGTGCTTGCATTACTACCATAATTATATTATTATAATTCTGTTTCAACTTCTAGTTTAGAAAATATATAAAACTTGATAACAAAATTCAATTGTTTATTTTTCATGTAATTGTCACTGTTTGATTATGTTCTGTACAATGAGACAAACGCATCAGATTCCCTTTGTCGATATTACTATTCTTGGATAAACTTTATCAAATTTCTCCCTCAGAGGGATCTTGTATTAATAACAACCAATAAATCTTTTACTTGGAACTCATCCTACAAGATTACCGTGATAAAGCAAAGAATTAATAACTTCACATAATTACGATTTGATAAATCGGCATTTAGTGAATCCGCAAAAGGAAACAAACAGCTGTACTATTATGTTATTGAAAAACACTAGCGTTGTAATTGTATTTGTTCATCAAACTATATTCTTTAATACAACAAACAGCTGAGTCATTTTTTGTCTATGATATGTTTTCGTCGTTTTAATTTATCGAGCCAGACAATTAAGTAATGAGAATAACAAGCAATTTCAACAGAAATATTTGTTGACATAATATTTGATTTTGCAAGAAATCTCTTGTGCATATTCAGATTACATGTATTATATTATTCGCCTCAATGTCTTCTTATTGTGTAGTTTTTGTAAAATTAGAAAACAAAAGACATTTCTAAATAGAATACGAACATCCTTATCCTGCCATTTTCCTCAAGGTACGTGTTTTAGTGAATGCTATTTGGCTCTGATCAAAAGGGTCATCATAATACAAGCTCCAAAACAATGAATCTTATTTATAGTCCGTTTATAATTATGTGCTTAAATCATTAAAATGTATATTGACTACTTATCGGCATGTATGAAACATAATATAGCAGGACATGTCGAAGGGGCGACTATTTAAGAGAGACATATGAAAACAACAGATATTGTTCTATGCACAGACCTGTGTTTAGGACTCTTGGCGTGGACGGTGACTTATAATTAATAATACCGTCCATGGACAGAGTCACTCAAACCGAGCCTGCAACAGTTTCAATTTTTGTCACTTTTGGTGTTCAGTAGGGATTCAGTTTTTATCTGTTCTAAAAACAAATTTTCGCTCATACAAAAATATCAAATGTTATTATCCCGTATGGTCATATATAAATGCATTCTAATAAGATTCAGCTCTAAATAATCTAACCGTGATCAAATAAGAAATCATTTCTGCTGACCTTTCACATAGCCAGTCATCGGCGAGCTTTCATAAGTTTGAAAGCGATGTGGTTTCTAGTTTTTACCCTGGGAAAACCAATACTGAGGAGGTAATTTTAACGATTTAAAGAACAAACATGGCGTTGTCCACATAGCCGACAAACAATCTTGCCCATTAAAAATTCAAGTTAATTTGTTAAGAAATACTTAACACATGTTTTCCTCTTACAAACATCAACAATTTGTTTAAGTTCCAAGGATAACAGTATTTTAATACATCTTCTAATACCTATGTAAAAACCAGTCTGATTGCAAGGATTAAATTCACAAACGTTACGCCGACGCTCTGGTAACTAGGATAACTCTAATTATTCTTATCAAATAGTTGAGCTAAAAACAAAACAAACAAAAAACAGTTATGTGCACATTAATTGAAAAAGCATTTGTATTCAAACCCATATGTTTCTAAAAGATTTTACTATTGCTTACGTATTTGTATGACAAAATAAAATGCATTTCATTTCGTTTATGATGATGCTGATTTAAATTCTTTTGTAAATAAATACATTGCCTTTTTAAAAAACATCTAAAAAAAAGAATGAAAAGAACACTTACGCCTGAAAATTAGTCATGTACATGTAAATAACACACGATGAAGCAAGTAGTACTATTTGCCGCTTAATATAGTTTTTGCTATTTATATTTTCTTTCGAATGTAAATGTCTTACTATGTCATGGTAATAAATATCTCGTTTATCATTTCTCCGGTGTTTGTTACCTCATGACATTCGCTGCATTTATTGTCTTACTTTTTAAATATCTATCTATCCAATTCGCACAAATATCAATGGCGCTGTAAAACACGATATTTTCTTATCGTTGTGGAATTATTCTAAATTGTGACCTCAATACAAACTTTCTGTCGCCAAGTATATGTACAAATGTATATATTTGTGTGACTGATAGAAGAACAAAGTATGGATATACAGTTAATTTCAATTATGCTTACATTGATCCTCTTTAATCCTCATACGAACGAAGGAAACAAACTCAAATAGTTGAAAATGTCAGACTCCGTTTTAATCAGTGTGTGTTAATAATCAAAAAGTTACATATCCATCACTCTAAATACTTACAATCTAAAATTTAAAAAGTGTTTTAAAAGCGGATAATGATACATTTTATTATATTTTGCACAATACAATACAAAATTAAAATTTGATAATATATAATGCACAAAAGTTTTAACTAGACCTTTAACAAATGTATTTCAACAGCTAAAAATTATAAACTTTTCACACTGTAACACTGATCAAAAATGTAACACAAATGTGACATTAAATTGTTTACTTAAATTATCTGTCCTGTATATTTATATCAATCTCATAATTGTTATCTTTTTACTGAAATAGTATTTCTAATTTCCTTAATTCTTGACTAACACTTATTCATGTAATTATATCTTACGAAATTTTGGCATTTGCTGTTCGTTCTATTGATAAGGATTAAACGAATAAAGTGCAAATTTCCCTAAAGTATTTACGAAAATGAGAAAACAATTGTTTCATTCCAGTTTGCCATTGGTCATTTCCTTTTGTGTAGGAATATGACGTTTAACAATTGTGGTCAGTGTGCTAAATTTCCGCTTGGAGAGTGGAATTAATCAAAGAAAATAACAAACTCCATAAAGAATTTTATTGCTAAGATGTTCACATCTAAACGTTTTGCAAGTATAATGAATATAAAAATGTTTACTTGTAAAAATGTCTTGTAATCAAATTTATATCAATCAACATTTCAATAAAACACAAAATAATAAAGAAAATATCAACATATGATGATTTTATTCACTTTTGTAGGACTTGCAGATCAAAACATGAATGCTTAAGGTTTAAAAAAGTGAGATGAAATTGAAATATTATTTTTTTCCTTTTTATACCTAATTATAAGTAGTTTTCCTAATAATCAATACATGTTGCAAATTGTATATTAACATACAAAGTATTTCATTTTTATTAATGGTATTTTAATTGATTATGAAACTACAATAAAAGGAGACAAAGAATATGACACAAGTAAGACCTTGGTCCTTTGGCGAAAATTTACTTGTATACAAAAATTAAATCTAATTATTGAAGAGATGACGAAATTTAATTCCAACACACACATTCTTTAAAAATCATTTTAATACACTGTGATGTTATTGTAAGGACATTTTACATGAATTGTAATGATAAACGCCATACATAAAAATGGTTGTTGATTTTAATGACTAGTTTTGTTTCAATTATAACATTGTGAATTAACATCAAGAAACGATGAAACATTAATTGAATAGGCATCTTGTGACGTTTTGTATGTTTTGTTGTGCAGACTTTTCACTGACAAAGTACAGCAATTAATGTCAGAGGATATTGTTACAGTTAAACAACCATTTGAACAATTGACGGTTTATTTAGTATATTTAGTAACTGCTACAATTGTAACATATTATCATATGAGCATGTGTGATTTAACTTATTACTAAATATCCAAAGGTTACAAGTTATAACTTTATATCTGCATTAAGATCCATTTAAAAATAAATTGCTTGCAACTATCAAAGGAAATATTGATTTTATATCTCTGGATCATTTAATAATGTGAACCTAGTTAATGACATGATTAAAGGTAATTGCATTACATCACTGCCGTAAACACCAATGACAAACATTGTCGGAGGGAATATGTGTTCGTAATTTAATATGCTTAGCCCGAAGGACCATGTCTACATTTTTTTGCAATGAGATTTTAATTGTTTCGATAATAGAGGTATCAGATTATTATCTATTAATAGCAATTAATTTATGCTTGTGTCACATTATTTAATAAATTGATGTTTTGTGAAACAGTGCAAAGTGGGGAACGGTCTGGGGTCTACCTACTCCACTAGGAAGTCTCCATATGGACTTAATGTCGGTGTGTCTTAAATACCAGAAAGAAACTAAACAAACAATTACAATATGCATTGTTCAGTACATATATTTCAGTTTTTTTATTATTATTATGTTATTAATACATTGACAGCTTAGAGAACTTAGGTTTAATTAGATTAGATAAGAGTTTCTAAAACTTATATAATGTATGTTGTGTATGTGTAAACAAGTTTTTGATTTGATTTTGTCGTCCGAAATTTCCCGTTTCCTTATAATTTGACTTTTTACAATTTGGTCAGAGAACCAAATTTCCTCTCTTGGGATTGTTAGCAATCAGAGAAAATAACAACCTCTCTAAAGTATTCTATAACTAAGTCATACATAACGACATGTTCTGCAAGTAAAATGAACATCAAAGTACCTGTTTTAGAAAATGTTTTCTCATCAAGAAGTATTTCATTCATATCAGAATTTCATTGAAAAATATCATAAGGGAATAATCAATCTAACATGAGTGTTCTTAACAACTTGTCATACTACAATATTTCAAAGTAGTGTCTGAGGTGAACGACACATACCTTTTCATGATTTAGATGTAAATGAACTAAGTTAATTAAATTGATTTCCTCGTTGGTAGTTCATTCAAGTGCAAGTGTTGTTAATATATGTGTTAATATTATGGTATTTGATTTTGAATTCAATTAAACAAGTCATAAATCAATGAAAGAAAATACACGAGTTTCATAAATTTAAGATAATTTAAGATAAATACATTTCAAAATATGTTGATGTCTTTGCGATAATTCAAATGGGATATTTATTTTAGTTAATAGGGAAGAAACTGAAAACACTGCATAGCATGCAGCGTGTATCTTTTTCATATTCTTAAATGTAAGTATTTGATTTAAAAAGGTGCTGATTTTAAAGGTATCAAAAACGATATTGCTCCACGACAAATACCTTTTCTTTTCTGGACATGAAACACAGAACTTCAATAAAAATTTTAGTCACTACAATCTTTATTAAAACATAATTTACCCGATTATTTTTTTGTGATTGTTTACCTTTCTGCATTGCATTACAAGCAATATTTGTTTCTTAATATGACTTGTTGGCAGAGCATGAAATAATGCCTGCTATTGTGCAATTCATTTAAACTGCTATCGATGGCAAGGTAGAATATGTAAGGTGTTAAACCTAGTTACTCCTGAGGTCCAAAAAATAAAAAACGAATAAATTTGAAATTGTAACGTAGATAAAAAAAGACACAAACAAAGGAAAAATATGCAGAAGATAATGGAGAAATATACTCAGAATTAAATCGAAAATCTTTTTTTTTCTTAGGTTAAAATCGTAATGCTCTTTTCATAACTGCGATTGAATTATAACTTAATCATAGTGTTCTGTACATTATATCATGTTTAAGTAAATTCTACATAATATTAATAAACCAATGTATTATAAATGTATAATATCAACTAGCTCTACACATTTTTTTCATTGCCAGTGTCATAAGTATGTAAACCCTTATATATTTATTGCCGAAACTGGAACTCGTCTAGTAATAGATATTTTACAGCCGGACCAGTCTTTGTTGCTTATTTGATATAACTTACAACTTTACAAATTATTTTCTAGTACTAAAGACTCGAACATTGCTGAGTTGTCCGCTTATAGAGATAGAGTTGTTGAAAATTATTTCAAAAGTGAATGATTTTAGGCAGGGTTGATCATAAAAGATAAATAGCATATAATGATAATATTGATATCATATACGTAAATGGATCCTTTTCAATAATGAGTAAAATTGTAAAGTTTTGATAAGCGATCGATATATTTACATTCTGTAATCGTATACAGTATACAAGGCAATTCAGTTTATAAACGCACCTTATTTATCACAATGTTGTACAAATGACTATGCAAAGCTTCTTTCAATAGTGTTGAATTACAATATTTCATAAATGAGATAATTAACGTTTGTAACTTTATTAAACCTTTGAAAGCCAAAGTTGTTTGAGAACATTATCATAAAGAAAAGTAATATAACATTCCAATATGCTAGGAGCACACAGTAATAAAGATGGCCTCTTATTTTTTTTGCAATAAGTACAACGTTTAATTTACTAATATATCATATTTAATGCTGTTTGTTTCGGAAGACAATTCGATGAAGGCAAAGTTATTAGGAGGTAACTTATCTAATTGTTTGAAATAAGAAGAAGACATTTTTCACAATTATAAAGGATCCATGAACAAACTTAGATCAGTCATCATTAATTGATAATTTACATTGTAATTTGTTTTAATTATGTAGGGTCTTTTCGTGCCAGACAATGGAGATTATATGACAATAAATACAAATATGTTATCTATTTTTAATATCCATTTTTGGAAAATAAGCTTAAGGAAATACTGAACCAGCATGAAATTAGCTTTTCGGAGACAGAAAAATGAATAAGAGTAACAGAAGTGTCTTGTGAAAATTAATTCGAGAACTCAGGATAAAATTAACCCACATACAAATGTTATTGTCACGTAGATAACATCACTAGGTAGCACAACGATTTTGTCGCACTTTCCTTTAACCAAAGTAAAATACAGTGATAAAACTATTATAGTCGTAAATTCACAGACGGCACTAAAATAATTATTTTTTTAGAAGAATTAGAAACAAAAGTCATGTTTATTGTTTCCTTATATTTAATCAAACGAAAAGAAAACTTGTTATTGTAAAATATCTCAAACCTGATATTAATCTTTCCAAGTAGACAGGGTGCCCTGAAATCAAAAGGAAAATACCAAGAGTTACCAAAACATTACTACTTAAAAATTGCTTATGTTCCGAAAGTACATGCTGTCAAAATATCAATTACAGCAGTCAAAAATAACAAAAAATTGCACAGCATTAAATTATTTGTTATTTTCACGTAACACCAAGTATTTCAATTAATATAATTTTATTTATAAAATGAAAACCGGACATTGAACTTTAACGTATATTTACATTTATAACCCTGTACGTTTATAACGTCGCTTTTCATAGGATAATCGTGATGTTAAATAGTCTTAAATACACGGCTGCTGTCGATTAATAAAAAAATCTCAGGGGGGGGGGTGTTCACTAAACATGATTGCTATATTATAAATTCGATATAAATATTTCTGACAGGTTATATGACCGTATATAAACGGTTGTTTGCAATATATATTAACAATTCTAAAACTTCTCGTGATTTTTGTCACTATAGACAAAGAAGAATAAAAACGGTGTTAAACTGCCAATAAACAGTGGTTAGGGACTACTTGTATATGCGGCTGTTATGTTTTCACCCTCGATTATATAGTTTACAAAGCCTTTTAAAGCAACAATAAAAACATTTTCATTTATATTTTCAGTTATTAAAATTTTTTCTTTTCATACAATACCGAAAATATATCTCACATGCACTCACGCCACAGATAGATTTTGTCGCATCAAAACTACAAACCGGTGTTAAATAGCCGATAAACACCGCAAAGACCAATATTATTTCTTAAACAACCGTTTATATAGGGTCATACAACCTGTCAAAAATCTTTATAACTAATAGTATACTCGTACAGTTTTTAAAATATAGTGCTATAATAAGACATGCGACTACCGTATAAATAATTTCATTTCTTATGAAAAGATGAACACATGTTAAAGATTTATCTTTAAAGAAAATTAAACGTACGTTTGACATTTCTGAAGACTTAAAAAGGTGAATTTCTGTTGCATTATTTGACTTTAAGTCTGTCAAATATATAAAACATTAAATACCTTTATATCTCTTTAAATAAAGAAATTGATAAAACAATCAACAAATATATTCCTTGTAACTCAGAGTTCAATGTGAAAGATCTTACAAAATTATCGCAATGAATAAATGACATAAACAAAATCACTTTATATTACGAAATCGGCCTTTAATTATCCGAATAAGGAAACAGAATCTTCAACTAATTGTCCTGTACTTTTATTTTTCTGCCTCTGGAAATAATCTATCTCGCAAACATTGTAAATAAGGTAGAAAACAACATTAATTGAATTGATAAAAGTTTTAACAAAAAAAAAAACAAAAACAAACATTAAGTAGAGAAGGATGTAGTTTCTTCCTTGCATCGTCCTTTGAACTTTTAAAGCAGACAATTTTAATATTAAAAGTATTTGACTCAAATACTCGTACGGACTAGAAGTATATAACAAGGTTAACAAGACAGTAATGTTTTAATTTTAAGATTTATCAAAAGAACAAAAAACAGTGACAAACCCATAATGTGAAACTGTCAAAGATACGGACATAACGTTATTCGAATTAATCTTTCAAGTTCTTCAATATAATAAGCAACTAAGTCATTATTTTTATGTCATTATTTCTTGTTTCTAATATTTTGAATCACCAAGCTAGACCGTCTTGAAATATAGATAACATCTGATAAGAATACTAATCAGACAAAGAAATATATGTTGACATTTGAAAGACAACAAATCCCTAGAACATAAACATTTTTTCTCTCTTTTTTTCTTGCCCAATTGCATATATTTTGTGACTTACTACGTGATCCGATATATGAAAAAAACAAGGTGGGATAAAGATAAAGAAGTATTAGTCGAAATAAACATACTCGCAGATTGGCTACAGTTTTCTGACGACAGGGATTTGCTATACTTTCCAGGTTTTTTTCTTTTTAATTCCATTCTTTTTTGTATTTCGTTTTCTTTTCTGTTTGTTTGTACTGGTTTTTTTTCAAGTCGTAAATGTAAGCTACCGTCCATGTCCAAACCAACCCCCCCCCCCCCCCCAACCACTAGCACCACACCACGTTTCCCTTCTAGTGCATGTACATATAACGTTATATTCTCTTTAAATTATCTATGCATTTACTATGTTTGAAATGAAATCGTATTAAATTAATATCTCAATAATAATTCATCGAAATTTGATACACGCGGCTATATTTATTTAAAGAGAACGGTCCAATTCAACGTTAAATAATAAGTGAAAGAATCTGCAGTATTTTGGTGAGATTTTGGCTCAGACATAACTTAATGCACCTAATTAAAGCAAACAAATAATGCAAAAGCTGAGTCGTAAGCACCATCTTGAGACAGACATAAATTGGATAACTCTATGAACTTATTCGACAGTTTGTAATGATATTGTATTTTTTCGAATAACTACAAATAAGATCACTTGCCGGCTTAGACTTGCATATACATATAAAAATAACCAAACTCACCGCCCAAAGGGTAATAGCAAAAAGACGCTTATTAAATTTTGCTGATCGATTTATTGTCCTGTGCGTGCAAAACTACTCTGATAAATTGTTATAATAATTATTCTGTTTCAATTTCTAGTTTAAAATATATCAAACTTGAAAACAAAATTCAGTTGTTTATTTTTCATATAATTGTCACTGTTTGATTTTATTCTGTACAATGAAATAAACGTATCAGATTCCCTCCGTGGACATTACTATTCCTGGATAAACTTTATCAACTTCCTCCCTCGGAGGGATCTTGTATTGATACCAACCAATAAATCTTTTACTTGGAACTCATCCTACAAGTTTATCATGATAAAACAAAGAATTAATAACTTCATATAATGACGATTTGATAAATCGGTATTTAGTGATTCCACAAATAGGAAATACACAGTTGTACTATTTTGTTATTGAAAAACACTAGCGTTGTAATTGTATTTGTTCATCAAACTGTATTCTTTAATACAACAAACAGCTGAGTCCTTTCTTGTCTATGATATGTTGTCTTCGTTTTAATTATCGAGCCAGGCAATTAAGTTATGAGACTAACAATAATTTCAACAGAAATATTTATTGACATGATGTTTGATATGCAACAAATCTCTTGTGCATACTGCAATTACATGTACTATGATATTTTTGCCTTAATTGCGTAGTATTTTGTAAAATTTGAATAAAACACTTTAGTAGAAACAAAAGACATTTTGAATTAGAATACGAACATCCTTATCCTGTCATTTTCCTCTAGGGACGTATGTGGGTTTGGTGAATGCTATTCGGCTCTGTTCAAAAGGGACATCATTATACAAGCTCCAAAAAATATTAATCTTATTTATAGTTCGTTTATAATTATATGCTAAAATCATTAGAATATAAATTGACGTAATTGTTATCAGTACTTATCAGCATGTAGTAAACATAATGTAGTAGGAAATGTCAAAGGAGCGACTATTTCAGAGAGACAAAAGAAGACAAAAGATATTGTTCTATGCACAGACCTGTGTTTAGGACTCTTGGCGTGGATGGTAACTTATAATTAATAATACCGTCCATTGAAAGAGTCCCTCAAACCGAGCCTGCAACAGTTTCAATTTTTGTCACTTTTGGCGTTCATTAGGGATTCAGTTTGTATCTGTCCTAAAAACAAATTTTCGCTCATACAAAAATATCAAATGTTATTATCCCGTATGGTCATTTATAAATGCATTATCTATATAAAGCAATGTAATTAGATTCAGCTCTACATAATCTAACCGTGACCAAATAAGAAATCATTTCTGCTGACCTTTCACATAGCCAGTCATCGGCGAGCTTTCATAAGTTTGAAAGCGATATGGTTTCTAGTTTTTACCCTGGGAAAACCAATACTGAGTAGGTAATTTTAACGATTTCAAGAACAAACATAGCGTTGTCCACATAGCCAACAAACAACCTTGTCCATTAAAAATTCAAGTTAATTTGTTAAACAATACTTCAAACATGTTTTCCTCTTACAAAAATCAACAATTTGTTTAAGTTCCACGGATAACAGTATTTTAATACATCTTCTAATGCCTATGTAAAAACCAGTTTGATTGCACGGATGAAAAAACACAAACTTTAACATAAGTGGTTACGCCGACGCTCTGGTAACTAGGATAACTCTTATTATTCTTATTAAATAGTTGAGCTAAAAACAAAACAAACAAACGAAACAATTATGTTCACATTAATTGAAATAGCATTTGTATTCAAACCAATATGTTTCTTAACCCTTTCCCCCATGAGCATATTGTGAAAAATGGCCGTTTTCACTGAAAAGCCTCCTGTTACAAGTTCAAACTGCTATGAAACTATGAAAAATGCTTCAATACTAATCAAACTTGGCACAAATGTTGACTGGACCATTGCCTTTGTAACGACATGCCTAATCGTATATTTCCTGTTACCATGGCAACGAGGGGACATCTCAAAATTGCCTAAAATCAATATTTTGCCTCGATTTTGGCAAAAATCAATATTTTGTCTCGATTTTTTTCCATCAAAATTTATTTCAAAGTGCTGCAACTTCTCAAGGGATTGAGATAGAGTCAAAGGCTTTTCAGCGTTGGTTACACGTTACCTTATGATCGACCTGGGGTCATTTTAGCCTCTCACAAGTACAAAAAATTTTCTTGGCGATGAGGGGGACTCCGCCCCCCCCCTTCAAACCGCCCTAACAGAAGGGGGCACATCCCCCTTCTGGCAACCCCCTGATGTATCTTTTGGATGGGGGGGCGGCGCCGAAAAAGTGCTCACTTTTTTTAGCAACATTTCTCAAACGAAAACTTAGGTTTGGGGCCCAAATAGGACATATTTTCACTATTTGAGGCCCAAAAAAGGGGGGGGTCGAAAGTGCGTTGTTTCGCGTATATATGTGGTAAAGGGTTAAAGATTGCACTATTGCTTACGTATTAGTATGACAAAATAAAATGCATTTAATTACGTTTACGATGATGCTGAGTTTAAATGCTTTTGTAAAAAAATACATTGCCTTTTTAAAAACCATCTAAAAAAAGAATGAAAAAAAAACTTACGCCTGAAAATTAGTCATGTAAATAACAAACGATGAAGCTAGTAGTACTATTTGCCGCTAAATATAGAATTTGCTATTTATATTTTCTTTCGAATGTAAAAGTCTTACTATGACAGGGTAAAGAATATCTCGTTTATCACTTCTCCGGTGTTTGTTTCTTTATGACATTCGCTGCATTTATTGTCTTACTTTTTAAATATCTATCTATCCAATTCGCACAAATATCAATGGCGCTGTAAAACACGATATTTTCTTATCGTTGTGGAATTATTCTAAATTGTGACCTCAATACAAACTTTCTGTCGCCAAGTATATGTATATATTTGTGTGACTGATAGAAGAACAAAGTATGGATATAAAGTTAATTTCAATTATGCTTACATTGATTCTCTTTAATCCTCATACAAACGAAGGAAACAAAGTCAAATGGTTGAAAATGTCAGACTCCGTTTCAATCAGTGGGTTTATAATCAAAAGGTTACATATCAATCACTCTAAATAATTACAATCTAAAATTTAAAAAAATCAAGTCCTTGCAAACGAAAAGCAGTATTCCCGAAGTGTTTTAAAAGCCGATAATACATTTGCACAATACCATACAAAATTAAAATTTGATAATATATAATGCACAAAAATATTAACTAGACCTTTAAAAAATGTATTTCAACAGCGAAAAAATTATCAACCTTTCACACCGTAAAACTGATCAAAAGTGTAACACAAATGTGACATCAAATTGTTTACTTAAATTATATGTCCTGTATATTTATATCAATCTCATAATTGTTATTTTTTTTGAAATAGTATTTCTTATTTCCTTAATTCTTGACTAACACTTATTTACGTAATAATATCTTACGAAATTTTGGCATTTGCTGTTCGTTCTATTGATATGGAGAACATATTTATTAAGGATTAAACGAATAAAGTGCAAATTTCCCTAAAGTATTTACGAATATGAGAGAACAAATGTTTCATTCGATTTTGCCATTGGTCATTTCCTTTTGTATAGGAATATGACGTTTAACAATTTGCAGTGTGCTAAATTTCCGCTCGGAGACTGGCATTAATCAAAGAAAATAACAATCTCCATAAGAACTTTATTGCTAAGACGTTCACATCTAAACGTTTTGCAAGTATAATGAACATAAAAATGTTTACTTGTAAAAATGTCTTGTAATCAAATTTATAATAATCAACATTTCAATAAAACATAACATAATAAAGAAAATATCAACAGATGATGATTTTATTCACTTTTGTAGGACTTGCAGATCAAAACATGAATGTTTCAGGTTTAAAAAAAGTGAGATGAAATTGAAATATTATTTTTTTTTCCTTTTTATACCTAACTATATGTAGTTTTCTTAATAATCAATACATATTGCAAATTGTATATTAAAATACAAAGTATTTCATTATAATGGTATTTTCAATTGATTATGAAACTACAATAGAAGGAGACAAAGAATATGACGCAAGTAAAAAATAAGACCTTGGTCCTTTGGCGAAAATTTACTTGTATACAAAAATACAATCTAATTATTGAAGAGATGACGAAATTTAATTCAAACACACACATTCTTTTAAAATCATTTAAATACTGTGATGTTATTGTTAGGACATTTTACATGAATTGTAATGATAAACGTCATACATAAAAATGGTTGTTGATCTTAATGACTAGTTTTGTTTCAATTAAAACATTGTGAATTAACATCAAGAAACGATGAAACATGAATTGAATAGGCATCTTGTGACGTTTTGTATGTTTTATTGTACAGACGTATTCACTGATCAAAGTACAGCAATTAATGTCAGAGGATAATGTTACAGTTAAACCGACATTATATTTAAAGTTTTTCAAAAGAAACCATTTGAACAATTGACGGTTTATTTAGTATATTTAGTAACTGCTACAATTGTAACATATTATTATATGAGCATGTGTGATTTAACTTATTAGTAAATATCCAAAGATTACAAGTTTATATATCTGCATTAAGATCCATTTTAAAATAAATTGCTTGCAGCTATCAAAGGAAATATTGATTTTATATATCTGGATAATTTAATAATGTGAACCTAGTTAATGACATGATTAAAGGTAATTGCATTGCATCAATGCCGTAATAACCTATGACATACTTTGTCGGAGGAAATATGCGGTCGTTATTTAATATGCTTAGCCCGAAGGACCATGTCTACATTTTTTGCAATGAGATTTTTAATTGTTTCGATAATAGAGGTATCAGATTATTATCTATAGCAATTAATTTATGCTTGTGTCACATAATTTAATGTATTCAATATGATGGTTAATGATGATGTTAAACAGTGCACAGTGGGAACGGTCTGGGGTCTTCCTACTCCACTGGGATGTCTCCATATGGACTTAATGTCGGTGTGACAAGAAACTAAACAAACAATTACAATATGCATTGTTCAGTACATATATTTCACTTTTTTATTATTATTTTATTAATACATTGACAGCTTAGAGAACTTAGGTTTAATTAGATTAGATAAGATTTTCTAAAACTTATATAATGTATGTTGTTTATGTGTAAACAAGTTTTTGATTTGATTTTGTCGTCCGAAATTTCCTGTTTCCTTATAATTTGACGTTTTACAATTTGGTCAGAGTACCAGATTTCCTCTCCTGGGATTGTTAGCAATCAGAGAAAATAACAACCTCTCTCAAGTATTCTATAACTAAGTCATTCATAACGACATGTTTTGCAAGCATTATGAACATCAAAGTACCTGCTTTAGAAAATGTTTTCTCATCAAGAAGTATTTCATTCATATCAAAATTTCATTGAAAAATATCATAAGGGAAAAATCAATCTAACATAAGTGTTCTTAACAACCTGTCATACTGAAGTATTCAAAGTAGTGAGGTGAACGACAAATACCATTACATGATTTAGATGTAAATGAACTAAGTTAATTAACTTGATTTCCTCGTTGGTAGTTCATTCAAGTGCAAGTGTTGTTAATATATATGTTTACATTATGGTATTTGGAATTGCCTTTAATTAAACAAGTAGAAAATACACGAGTTTCATAAATTTAAGATAATATAAAATAAAACATTTCAAATATGTTGATGTATTTGCTATAATTCAAATGGCATATTTATTTCAGTTAATAAGAAAGAAATTAAAAAACACTGCATAGACTGCGGCGTTTGTTCTTTATAATTATCATATTCTGTAATGTAAGTATTTGATTTAAAAATGTGCTTCTATCTGTTTAAAGATTATTACAGTATCAAAAACGATATTGCTTCACGTCAAATATCTTTTCTTTTCTGGACAAGATATACAAAATTTCAATTAAAGTTGGGTCATTACAGTCTTTATTAAAACATTTCTTACATGATTATTTGTGTATGATGGTTTACCTTTCTGCATTACATTACAAGTTATAAAATATTGTTTTCCAAACATTTGTTTCTTAATATATTAAAACTTAATTGAGTACTAAGGTCAAAAAGTTGAAAAACGCATGGATTTGAAATTGTAACGTAGATCAACAAAGACACTAACAAAGGAAAAATATGCAAGAGATAATTAAGAAATATACTCAGAATTAAATTATTTTTTTTCTGAAGTAAAAATCGAATGCTCTTTTCTTTTCATAACTGCAATAGAATTATATCTTAATCATAGTGTTCTGTCCATTATATCATGTTTAAGCAAATTCTACTCATTAATAAACGTCTGAAATATTCATCTATATCATACAAACAAATATGAAATTTTGACATATTTTTTGTACAATTAGAGAAAAGAAAATTTAACTGATGACGTTAAAGACAATTCTTTACAACTGAAGACTTGCTAAACAAAAAGTAAATAAGCCTTAGAAAAAAATTACGTCGTAGTTCTTCGAATCAAGACTTTGAAACAGTACACTTATCTACAAAATTTAATTAAGCAATTTCAACATAGTAACGATTTCGTTTATTAATAAAAGTGACATAATAAACGAAATAAAATATCTTAACTGTCAATATAATATAAGTCATCTTCATATTCTGAAACAAATGTTTGAAATGCTTTACTTTGAAATATAGCTTTTTCTCTGTTATGCATCATATAAACCAGCTCTACATTTTTTTTATTGCCAGCGTCATAATTATGTAAACCATGATATACTTATATCTCGACACAGATCTTTTACTGTCGGACAAGTCTTTGTCGCTAATATAATGTAACTTACAACGTGACCGATATTTTTCTAGCACTTAAGACATGCAAACCTAACTTGTCCACTTATAGATTTGGTAGAGAGTTTATTCTAAAAAGTAAATGATTGTTATTTTAAAAAGTAAATGACTGCAAGTAAGGTTGATATAGAAAATAAATAGAATATAATTATAATATTAATATCATATAAATGAATCCTTTTCAATAATGAGTAACGATATAAGGTTTTGATCCATAGTCAAGCGATTGATATATTTACATTATGTAATCGTATTCAAGAAGATTCATTTTAAACATTGATAAAAGGCACTTATTTTGTCACAACATTGTGCATATAAATAAGCAAACCTTTTTTCAATATCTTTGAATCACACTATTTCATTATTTAGATGAATCAGATTTGTAACCTAAAAACACCATTGAAAATCAAAGTTGTTTGAGTACATTATCATAAAGAAAAGTAACATGACATTCTGAAATGCTAGGGGCATACATTATTCAAGATGGCCTGTGATTTATTTTGTAATTAGTACAACGTTAAATTTACTAATAAATCATATTCAATGGTGTTTGTTACAGAATACATTTCAATAAGAAGGTAATTTACATAATTATTTGAAATGAGTAGTAGACATTTTCCACAATTATAAAGGATCCATGAACAAACTTAGATCAGTCATCATTAATTGATAATTTACAATGTTATTTGTTTCAATTTTATACTGTCTTTTCGTGTTAGACTATGGAGATTATATGACAATAAATATAAAAATGATATCTATTTTTAATGTCCATTTTTGGTAAATGAGCTTAAAGAAATACTAAACCAGCATGGAAATAGCTTGTCGACGACAGAAAAATAAATGCGAGTAACAGAAGTGTCTTGTCAAAATAATTCGAGAAATTATGATATAATTAAACCACACACAAATGCTATTGTCACGTAAATAACATCACTAGGTAGCACACCGATTTTGTCGCACTTTCCTTTAACCAAATTAATTATACAGTGACAAAACAAAACTCAAGTCGTAAATTCACAGACGACAATAATTATCTATTTAGAAGAAAAAATGTGGCTGTTTGTGCTTGCTTAATTATTATTTCCGTAAGCTGTGAAAACATATTTTGAAAATATATTAAATAGACATCTTGTTATACAATTGTTACATTTCAAGAAAAATATTCGTCGGATCCAGAAATGATGAAAGTAAGATAGAGTAAAACACAATTTCTAAAAGCTTAAAAATAATGTAGTTTTTGTTTGAATGAGCCTGTTCTTGGACAATATTAGTACTAAGAACAAGTTACCATCCACACCGACTTGCGCCTGCCTAAGCAGTTATCAGCATTTAAGCATGAAATGGTAAAATTAAGATCAAAGCAAGGTGCTAGGCGTCTAGTATACTCTTCATACCTTCTCTTATCTGTAATAAACTTGAACCTTGAGATTATTATTATAAATAGGGGTAGCGTAGGGGATGTGTGTTAGACGTCAGGCACCTGTTGAATAAAGAAACATCCATAGTAGAGTCATATTATACCCCTTACAAGCAGCTGGTAGCCGTAAAAATGCCCCATACTTCATACTCAGTGTTGTGTAACATTATTCTGGTCATTCAGGATTGTCAACTCCTTAAGCCTGTTCTTGGTGGCTTGATAGTTGGTACGTATCACATTATCTCTCGTGACCAGTTTAAAAAAAACTGAGTCTGCTTTTTCAGCTGATTGTTCTTTCTTGTCGTAGCTTTCGATACATCTATCCTTCCAAGAAAATTAATATTTAATCACACGAAAAGAAAACTTGTAATTGTAATAGAGGAACTACACTGAGGTTTAAAAGACTAACAAATTTAAAATTTGTATGTGCTACATATACGAACTTGACCGCTGAAACAGAAGAATTTGCAGAAGATAATTAAAAATATACTGTGAAATAAATATAAACTAGAAAAAGTTTTTTTTTTTGCTATTCTTCGATCGATTTGAGTTGTAAGGCTGAAACTTCTTAGTCGTTTTTCACAAGTAGAATAAATTTCTTGAAAACCGGAAATTTTTCACAATTGGTCTAGACTAATATCAATCGGAACATTAATTTCGATCATTTATGTCAAGTCCCGTCATATTAAGAACGTCGAAAGGTCATCTATATTAAAGAACATCTGTATTAATTAAACGATTCATATTTCTAAAGTAGAAGCAATATACAAATGACAAGTTTAAATCCTATCGTACAAGTCTAAAGTTCCGAAAGTACATGCTGTCAAAATATCAATTATAGCAGTCAAAAAAAATGCACAGCATTTAATTATTTGTTGTTTGTTACACCAAGTCGTTCAATTAATATAATTTTATTTTAAAAATAAAAAACGACATTGTGCTTTGTACAAAAAACAAGCACTTTAACGTATATTTACATTTATAATACTGCACGTTTGTAACGTCGCTTTTTGTGATTTTTGTCACTATAGTTATTATAATGTTATCTTTTCATACAATACCGAAATAATATCTCACATACACTAACGCCACATATTTTGTCGCATCAAAACTACAAACCGGTGTTAAATAGCCGATAAACACCGCTAAGACCAATATTATTTCTTCAACAACCGTTTATATAGGGTCACATAACCTGTCAAAAAATTTTATAACTCATAGTGTACTCGTATATATGAACCTTGCACCATTATTTGTGATTCCAAACAGTTTTTAAAATATAGTGCTATTATAAGACATGCGACTACCGAATGAATAATTTCATTTCTAATGAAAAGTTGAACACTTGTTAAAGATTTATCTTTAAAAAAAATTTAAACGTACGTTTGACATTTCTGAAGAGTTAAAAAGGAGAATTTCTGTGGCATTATTTGCCTTTAAGCCTGTCAACTATATATAACAATTAAATACCTTTATGTCTTTATAAATAAAGAAATTGATAACACAATCAACACATCTATTCCTTGCAACTCAGCATTCAATATGAAAGATCTTACAAGATTATCGCAATGAATAAAGAAATGACATAAACAAAAATCACATTTTATTACGAAATCGGCATTTAATTATCCGAATAAGGTAACAGAATCTTAAACTAATTGTCCTGTACTTTTATTTTTCTGCCTCTGGAAATAATCTATCTCGCAATCATTCTAAATAAGGTAGAAAACAACCTTTAATAAATTGATAAAAGTTTTAACAAAAGAAACATTAAGTAGAGAAGATTGTAGTATCTCCCTTGCGTCGTCCTATGAAGTTTTAAAGCAGAAATATTAAAAGTATTTAACTCAAATACGTACGGACTACAAGTATATAAAATGGTTAACAAGTAATATTTTGATAATAAGGTTCATCAAAAGAAAAAAAACAGTGACAAACCCATAATGTGAAACTGTCAAAAATACGGACATAACTTAATTTATTCATCTACTAAGTTCTTCAATATGATAAAAATCTAAGTCATTATATTTATGTAATTATTTCTTGTTTGTAATATTTTGAATTACCAAGCTAGACCGTCTAGAAATATAGATAACATCTGATAAGAATACTAATCAGACAAAGAAATATATGTTGACATTTGTAAGACAACAAATCCCTACAACATACACAATTTATTTCCCTTATTTTCGTGCCCAAATGCAAATATATCGACGTCAATTACAAAACAATCAAATTTAAAAGACCGAATTTCGATACAAAATGATTTTGAATAAAATATCTTAATCACGCATGAAACTCAAAATTTTAAAGTACAATTGTTTTACATTGTCGACGAAAACAATGATAAGGTATTAAAATGATATCTTAATAATATTTCATCCGAAATTTGATACACGCGTCCTTATAAAAAAACGCAGTCGTAAGCACCAACTTGAGACAGACATAAATTGGATTACGGTATAAACTTATACGACAGTTTGTAATGATATTGTATTTTTTCGAATAACGACAAATAAGATCACTTGCCAACTAAGTCTTGCATGTACATATATACACTATCAAAAAATAACCAAACAACACCGCCCATAGGATAATAGCAAAAAGACGCTAATTAAAGTTTGCTGAACGATTGACTTTCCTGTGCTTGCAAAACTACATTTATTATATTGTTATAATTCTGTTTCAACTTCTAGTTTAAAAATATATCAAACTTGAAAACAAAATCCAGTTGTTTATTTTTCATATAATTGTCACTGTTTGATTATGTTCTGTACAATGAAATAAACGCATCAGATTTCCTCCGTGGACATTACTATTCCTGGATAAACTTTATCAACTTCCTCCCTCAGAGGGATGTTGTTTAAATAACAACCATTAAATCTTTTACTTGAAACTCATCCTACAAGATTACCGTGATAAAGCAAAGAATTAAATACTTCACATAATAACGATTTGATAAATCGGCATTTAGTGAATATACACAGCTGTACTACTGTACTAGTATTCATAGAAAAACACTAGCATTGCAATTGTATTTGTTTATCAAACTACATTCTTTAATACAACAAACTGAGTCGTTTTTGTCTATGATTATGTTTATTTCGATTAAATGATCGAGCCAGACAATAAAATAATGGGTATAAAGCAATTTCAACAGAAATATTTGTTGACATGATATTTGAGTTACAACAAATCTCTTGTACATACTCACATAACATGTATAATATTTTTCGCCTCAATATCTTCTTATTGCGTAGTTTTTTGTAAAATTTGAAAACGTTAGTAGAAAACAAAATACATGTTTAATTAGAATACGAACATCCTTATCCTGTCAATTTCCTCTAGGCACGTATGTGGTTTTGGTGAATGCTATTCGGTTTCTGTTCAAAAGGAACATCATAATACAAGCTCCAAAAAAAAAAATAATTTTATTTATAGTTTTGTCAAATCATTAGAATATATATTGACATAATTTGTTGTCAGTACTTATCAGCATGTAGTAAAAAAAATCTGGGAAACAAAGTATCCCTCGAAGCATTAATCACAACAAAATTACAAGAGAATTGCAGACTCCGGTTTGATTGAGTCTGTACATGAGGGATAATGAATAAATGCAACATCACTCACGCCCCCTGGTTAACATTATGTAGTAGGAAAATGACTAAAAAAATTAAAAAAATTTTATTTTTTACTAGGGCACAGCCTGTTTTAATGATTTTTGGGCCCGGGGAAAGAATATAAAATTAATTCCCAAATACCGCCCTAGAACAGATCACCCAAACCAGCCTACAATTTTTTTAAAAAACTTTTTTTAAATTTTGGGACGTTCTTTTGGGATTCCTTTTTTGTCTTTTCTAAGATCCAGTAGGGTTTTGCTTTTATTATGAAAAACAAAATAAATAAAAAAAATTTCATTCTTAAAATGTTGCATAATAATTTAGAATTTTGAAAAATTTTTCCCCAATTTCCCTCACTTTATTAATGGGGTTATTTCAGGGAACGTCCAAGGGACGCAATATCGTTTTTTTTCAAATTTAATTTAGCTAAAGAAAAAAAACTATTCAAAATATTATTTTATATATTTTAGGGGGAAAAATGGTTTGTTTTAGGGAAAAAAAGAAAGTTCCCGATTTAAAAATGAAATCAACTTTTAAAAATTTGATTAAATTTGAAGAAAATTTAAGAAAGCGGGCCCTTTTTTTAATAAAAAATTGTATTGACAAACTTTAAAAAGGGCAAAAGTTGGTAAATTGAAATTTGATCATAGATATATATCTCCAATTTTCTAAAACAAAAAACCCAAAAATTTTAAAAAATAAGCCCATATGATTTCAAAAAAGGAAAAAAAAACAATGAAAATTTTTTTGGCCCTTATTGGGTAAAGGGGAAAAATTTAACATTTTCAAATTTTCCCAAATGTTAAAAAAATTTTGCATTATTTTAAAGGGGGTTTCCCATTTTACAAAAAAAAATTTAATTAAATTTAAAGTGAATCTTTTAAACACTTTATTAAATAGTAGTTTAAAATTATAGTTCGAGACGAAAAATACTGTTCAACAGACTTTGTAATGGCTCCATCTTAAGTTAAAATGATCTGAAACATCCTCTTAACATTAAAAAAAATGCCCACAATAATTAAAATGGTATTTGTATGCAAACCCATACGTTTGTAAAAAAATTGCACTATTGCTTACGTGTGTGTATGACATAACAAAATGCATTTTCATTACGTTTATGGTGACCGCTTTCAGCTTAAATGATTGTGTAAATAAATTTACAATGCCTTTATTAAAAATACATAAATGAAAAAAATGAAAAACAAAACAAACTTTACGCCTGGAAATAATTTTATGCATGTAATATACACGCGATGAGGCTACTACTAGTTTGCTAAAATTTTTATTTTCTTTTGAATGTAAATTATCCTACTTATGGCATGGTAATAAATTTTTTCGTTTATCAGTTTCTCTGATGTTTGCCTTGTTTCCTCGTGGCGTACACAAAATATGCAGTCCTGCTTTTTAAGGGGTGTGGATAAACATTTGTCAATGCAATTTCGCATAAAATTTTACGGGCGGAAAAAAACCAAGATATTTTTTTATCTTTTGACGTTTGGGTAGTGGAATTATTATAAATTGGTTGCACCCAATACATCATTACTGTCGCCCAAGTATAATTATGTTTTTGTGGTGACTGATACAAGAGGAAAGTTATGGATATTACGAATTAATTTCAACTAATGCTTACATTAACCCGCCATACGAACAAAGGAAAACAAACTCAAAACAGTTGAAAAAGAAGACTCCGTTTTATTTCAATGTGTTTTTTAATAAAAAAGTTATAAAAATCTCACTCCAAATATTTACATTGCAAAATTTTATAAACAACAACTCAAGAAGAAAAAACATTATTCAATGTAGCCGGGGGTTTAAGTTTAAAGCAGATTAAGTTAAATTTTGATAAACAAATAAATACAATAAAAAATAAAAATGCTGAGCTAAAACTCTAAATAGACCTTTGCAAAATGATGATAACTTTTTTCCTTCAAACAACTTGACACACCGTAACACTCACATATGTGACATTAAATTGTTTACTTAAAATTATTGGTTTGGTTATATTTTTTTATCTCTTAATTGTTGATTTTTTATTTTGAATAAGTATTTCTAATTTACTTGATTCTTAATTTAACACTTATTTACCGTATGTGCATCTGATGAAATTCTTGAACCAACAATTGCTGATCGTTTCATTGTTATTGAGAAAATATCAATCAAGGAATCAACGAATAAAGTTCAAATTTCCCTAAAGTATTAACGAAAATGAGAGAATAATTGTTTCATTCGATTTTGCCATTGGTCATTTTCTTTTGTATAGGAATATGACGTTTAACAATTTGGTCAGTGTGCTAAATTTTCCGCTCGGAGAGTGGCATTAATCAAAGAAAATAACAATCTCCATAAAACTTTATTGCTAAGACGTTCACATCTAAACGTTTTTGCAAGTATAATGAACATAAAAATGTTTACTTGTAAAAATGTCTTGTAATCAAATTTATATCAATCAAACTTCTAACGAAATGCAATTCAATAAAAATACTTCAATAGACGATGATTTTATTCACTTTTGCAGGACTTGCAGATCAACGCAATGGATGCGACAAGTTAAAAAAAAGAATGTAAGAAGAAATTGAAATATATTAATTGCTGCTTTTTTCATAACTACAGGTAGTTCTCCTAACAATAATAATAATACATATGAAGTACAATGTATTACAAATAGTTGTGCTTTAATTAAAATACTTCCTTTATTTTTATATAACATTTTTGAATTTTTTTCTTCAAATGACTTTTTAGAGAATTAATAAGTCTTGAATTCAATGAATACGGGATTAAAATATTTAACAATTTTCCTCACCAATTTTGTGAAAACAATACTGGATGAAAGTTTATAGATTATTAGAGCATTCAATTCCGAAGAATTTAAAATCATTTTTATATATATTATTCATCAATTACTGTGTGTAAACTATCGCTGTATTTTTAAAATGATTGTTGTCTGCTGTTTTAATTTAACATTGTGATATCATTTACAAGACATATTACATGATGTTGTAATGATAAAAGTAATAAAATAATGGGAACGAGAAAACATTTATTGATTAGATATCTCGTGATTTTTTGCATGTACATGTATGTAGTGGGTATACGTATTCACTGGTGTACCCGTAGCTGATCAAAGTACAGTAATTAATGTGAGAGGATAAAATTAAAGTTAAACCCGACATTATATTTAAGGTATTTTTGAAAGAGACCATTCGAAACAGTTGACACTCCATTTAGTATATTTAATTGTGAATATAGTTTAATATAGATGCACAATTGTAACTTTTTTATTATAAAGCCTTTTCCCTATTTGGATGTGTGATTTAACTCATTACTAACTATCCCAAGGTTACATGCTCTAACTTTATATCTGCATGAAGTTTCCATCTTGCAACTATCAAAGGAGAATATTGATTTCAAATCTCAGGATAATCTAATAAATATTTACCTAGATTATAACATGATTAAAGGGTAATTGCATTGCATGAATGCCGTAATAATCTATGACAAACTTTGTCGGAGGAATATACGTTCGTAATTTAAAATGCTTAGCCGTCGCTACATTTTTGCAATGAGATTTTAATTGATTCCATGAAAGAGGTCACATATTATTATCTGTAGCAATTAATTGATGAATGTGTGACATAGTTTTATAAATTGATGTTGTACCTGAAACAGTGAACAATAAAGGAGGCGGTCTGATGTCTTACTTCTTCACAGGAAAGTCTTGTCGGTGTGACTTAAAAACCCAAAGAAACAAAACAATTAGACTACAATAATCTTTTTTTTCAACACTTTCATTACAATATTATTAAGACATTGACAACTAAGAGAACTTAGGTTTAAATATTTGTCAAGAAAGAACGGATTTTCTCCAAACTTATACAATGTATTTGTGTATGTGTAAACAAGCTTTTGATTCGATTTTGTTATCCGAAATTTCCTGTTTCCTTATAATTTGACGTTTCACACTTTGGTCAGAGTACAACGTTTCCTCTCCGAGGATTGTTAGCAATCACTGAAAATAACGACATCTATAAAGTATTCTATAACTAAGTCATTCATAACGACATGTTTTGCAAGTATAATGAACATCAAAGTACCTGCTTTAAAAAATGTTTTCTCATCAAAAAGTATTTCATTCATAGAAGAATTTCAGTCAAAAAATATCATTAGGAAAAAAAAACAATCTAACATGAGTGTTCTTAACAACCTGTCATATAACAATATTTCAAAGTAGTGTCGGAGGTGAACGACATATACCTTTTCATGATTTAGATGTAAATGAACTAAATTAATTAACTTGATTTTCTCGTTGTAAGTTCATTCAAGTGTAAGTGTTGATAATATATTATTATGTGTTTACATTACGGTGTTTAATATTGAATTCAATTAAACAAGTCATAAATCAAGGAAGAAAATACACGAGTGTCATAAATTTAAGGTAGTATAAAATAAAACATTTCATAATATGTTGATGTCTTTTGCGATTATTCAAATGGAATATTTTGTTTTAGTTAATAGGAAAGAAATTGAAACACTGTCAGTGCATAGAATGCAGCGTGTATCTTTTATCATATTCCGAAATGTAAATATTAAATCTAAAACACTCGCGTCTATCTATTCTTATGACTTTTTTTAACGTATCAAAACGATCTTGCTTCACGTCAAATATCTTTTTTTCTGGACATGAAATACAAAACTTCAATTATAATGTAGTCATTAAAGTCTTCATTAAAACATAATTTACATGATTATTATCTAATTAATGTTTACCTTTCTGCATTACATTACAATATATTATACAATTTGTTTCCAAATATTTGTTTAAGAGCAGTGTTTAATTATACAGTTGTTTCCAAGCAGTGTTTCTATGAAGTTTGACTATTGCTATTTGCAATTAATTTAAACTTCTATAGAGGGCACTGTAGAATATGTTAAGTTTTAAATTTAAAGGACTTTCCAAAAGTTGAAAAATATATAATTTGTAAATAAAACATAATACGTACTTATTGCATAAACGGAAACTCGTCTCGTCACAGATTTATTTACCGCCGGACAAGTCTTTGCCGATAATTTGATATAACTTACGTAACCTATTATAATGTTCTAGCACTGAAGATTCGAAAATTGCTGGGTTGTCAACTTATAGAGATAGAGTCGTTGAATATATTTTCAAAAGTTAATGACTGCAAGCAGGGTTGGTTGATATAGAAGATAAGTTTTGATCCATATTAAGCGATTTCTAGAAATTTATAAAACGCACTTAATTTGACACAACACTGTACAGATGAATAAGCTAACCTTCTTTCAATATCTTTGAATCGCACTATTTTATTTATTAGATGAATTAGGTTTGTAACCTTATAACACTTTTGAAATTCAAAGATGTACATAATCATTAAGAAAATTGGCATTCCAAAATGCTAGGAACACAACGTAATAAAGATGTTCTCTGATTTTTTATGATATATTACTATTAAAGCATACTTGATGTTGTTTGTTTCGGAATACATTTCGATGAAGGAAAAGTCATTGGAAGGTAACCTATCTAATTATTTGAAATGAGAAGTAGACATTTTCCACAATTATAAAGGATCCATGATTAAACTTCGTTCAGTCTTCATTGATTGATAATTTACAATGTAATTTGTTTTAATTATATGATCTTTTCGTGTCTTTCCGTGTCAGACTATGGAAATTATATGACAATAAATATAAAAATGTTATCTTTTTTAATGTCAATTTTTTGGTAAATGAGCTTAACCAAATACCACACCAGCAGGAAAACATCTTGTCGACGACAGAAAAATGAATTAGAAAAACACGAGTGTCTTGTAAAAATAATTCGAAACATCAGGATAAAATTAACCCACATACAAATGTTATTGTCAGTTAGATAACATCACTAGGTGGCACACCAATTTTGTCGCACTTTCCTTTAACCAAATTAATGACATGATTGTATAATTACATGTATAAAGTGACAAAACTAAATTATGGTAATAAATTGACAGATGACGATAATTATCTTTTTAGCAGGATTAAAAACAAAAGTCCTTTTTGTACCTGCTTAAATATTAGTTCCGTAAGCTGCGAAAAAAAATATATTGAAAAACATACTATTAAATAGACATCTTCTTATACAATAATTGTTACATTTCATAAAAATATTCGTCGGAACGAGAAATGATGCAAGTAAAAGAGAATAACCAGAATTCATAGAGGACAACAAAAACCGTAAGTGTTGCAGATTTGGTTTGATTGAGCCTGTTCATGGACGGTAGTAGTACGAACGAGCTGTCATCTTCACCGCTTTGTACTGGCCTAAGCAATGATCAGCATTAAAGCTTGAAATGGTAAACTTTAGAATGAAGAATCATCCGCAGTATATCATCTTATACCTCTTATAAAAACATTGGTAGCCGTAGTAATGCCACATACCTAATGTCAATGTGGTCTACTATATTTATGGTCCGTCAGGATTATATACTCCTTAAGCTAGTGCTTGGAGGCGTGAGAGCTGAGATGTTGCACATCACATTATCTCGTGACCAGTCCTTCCGTTTTCAGCTGATTTTTCTTTGTTGCCATAGCTTTCGATACAACTACCCTTCCGAGACATGTTACTCAAACGAAACGAAAACTTGTAATTGTAAAATATCTCAAAGCTGATATTTATCTTCCCAAATAGATAGGGTGCTCTGAAATGAAAAAGAAAAGACCAAGAGTTGCAACAAACCTTATTCCTTAAAAATTGATAGACGACAACAATATTATTTTTTCGCAACGAAGTAATTTATATTTGCTGATCAAGATGAAAGCCAGGCGTTTGAAAAAAACCTACATGAAATACATTATTTTCCATAACTCGAAGGGACTGTGTTTTAAAGAAACTCCACTCAGGTTGAAAAGACTACAATGTAACATTTGAATTTTCTACATAGATCGACTGGACCGCTTAAACAGACGAATTTGCAAAAGATAATTAAAAATACATGTTAACTCAGAAATAAATATTAATATGAAATAGTAGTATTTGCTATTCTTACCTAGGTTTGAGTGAAAAGCGTTGTAATGCTGAAAAATTTTCATTTTCCACAATTAAAATAATTTTCTGGACAAAAGGAAATTTTGCACACACGTTATTGGTCTAGACTAACATCAATTGGGACATTAATCTCGATCATTTATTTCCAGTCCCGTAATGTTAGACAACCTCAGTTGAGTCCCTTTAAGGACGTCGAAAGGTCATCTATATTAAAGATCATCTGTCTTAATTAAACAATTCATATTCCTTATTTGTAGCAATATACAAATGACATGTTTTAATCCTATTGTACTAAACTATTGTTTTAGAAAGTACATGCTGTTAAAATAGCAATTACATCCAAATTTGAATTTGTCTTCATATTTCTTTCTGATAAGTAAAATTGATAAACCTTTGATATAGTTATAACATTATGTAAAAGCATTGGTGGTAAACGGGAAGTGAGCTTTGTCATAAGACGCAACTTCTTTTGACCAAAACCGCTTAATTTTCCGGTATGAATTCCATAAATAAAACGTATTATATGAAATTTAAAGTGCAATTCTGTTCTTAGTAACTCGTACAGATTGTCCTAGAATATAAGCAAACAATCACTGTCTAGCTAAGTATCGAAGGCAAGTACAACAGAATAAAAATAATGATGTACTTTTAAAGTATATGTTGGTTCGCATGAATTGAGTGAGTTTTGTAAGTTTCCAGCATGTATACCATTTAGATTGTTGTCTTATTGGTTAATAAATAGTTTAATGGTACCGTAATCATAAATTCGATTAAAAAGACAAGGTGTTTTGTTTTCTAAAAATTAAGTGAATAAAATCGACTTCTACATTGCTTGTATGCTTTTTTTCCAGCTAGATTTCTGTTATTATTCTCACATACCGTGTATACTAGACTGATCTGTTTAACATCAAATCAGACAAAAGCAAAATAATTTGACATTGAATGGATACTATTTGAAGATAATTTTTCATCACGATCTTTGACATCATGTAACGAGATTGTCTTCCATCAAATCAGAGTTTATCTTAACATCTTATGATAACAATTCTAATCAGACAGCAGACAAATAAGATGGCATTCGGTTCAAAATAAAATCGGCCTTTATATTTGTTTGCTATTATTTGAAAATGAAGAATATCATATGGTAGGGAAAAAACAATTTTGTGAAAAATATATGCGCAGTTTTTTGTACTTATTCAGTTATCACCTTCAAAAGTATTGCATAAACAGTACAATAACATGGCACATGCTTTTTATCGCTGTTTGGGTTCTGCTTAAGTCACGACTTGGGGACATGAATGATATGGTTTAAGTTTGCAATGTTGCTGTTTCGGAATTCAAAATTGGAGATTTCTTTTTTTCTTCTTTATTTTCTATTTTTCATTCAAAACATTTTTATTAAAAGTTTGTATTACCCTTGACATTACAGGGATAGATTTTTAA